>NW_027499006.1:0-110312 GCF_021521415.1 Bidens hawaiensis | reverse complement strand
TATAGGAACGTAGGTAGAAATAAGAATGCCCCAACTGTTTTAACTGCAGAAAGTGTATACTAATTTGGAGGAATAGGAAAACTGACTCTGCAGAATATTGGAAAAGGTTGATGAGAAACAGCTTAATGTTGTCAACTAATGTGATATCAGCATCCGCCACTATTCTTGCAACCTTAGCGCTAACCTGTGGTACCAAAATCAAAAGCAAAAAAAATTTAAAAAAAAAAGGAAAACGAAAAGAAAAACAAAAAGTGTATCAAAAGGGTAGGAATCAATACGCTTATCAAGTTGGATAAAACTGTATATTCTGGTTCTTCTCTATAATCACTCATCAATGTAAGCAAAGAAGACACGGGCAGTTGACCAGCCATTGACAACGCGAATGAATCATCTAGAATCCCATATCGATCCATTGCTGACAAACGCTTATTTTCTATTGCGTGTCTAAGGTTAACTGACAAGTTGTCATCATATTTGACTCTGTAAAACCCAGCTTGGTCAATATTAATCTTTATCCAACTTGATAATGATGATGGTTCGTCAATGTCAATAGTTTGTGATCTTTTATCCAGTAAGAAGCTCTTCTTTGCTTCATATGACCCAATGCATAGTGTTATGGGTACGACCCATTGACCTTCTCCAGACGACCCGCTCGACAAGAATTGTTTCTGCCACCGCATACAAATATTATAAATCCACCAAATAATGACGATGGTTCATCAGTTATGTTTTGCCTCTTACGAGTAGGGGTGTGCATGAAACTGGAAAAAATCTGACCCGTAACCAAAAAAATCGAATCGAAATAACCGAACCCAAACCAAAATCAATCGTTTGGTTTGTGTTTTTGTAAAAACCAAATTGTCGGTTTGCTTATGATTTTGCATGTAACTAAAACCTTAAAAGCACACCAAACAGAACTTATGGATTTTCTTTTTTTAATTTGAATGTTAAGTAATCTATAAAAATTTAATAAATAGTATAACCTCGGTTTTAAAATGCGCGCATAATGCGTGATGCACCTGATGCGATGTAAAGAGGGCATCGCTGCACTTGATGCAATATCGCGATGCGTTTACAACTTTACATGATGTGCTTATAATTCACTAAATGCGCTACGATGCGCTTCGCATAATGCACTATGATGCGCGCAACATAAATTAGAAGAGAAAAACTGTGAATTTACAATAAGAATGTGCAGAATGTTCACACATGTGTTGGAATCTTAGCATTTTCTTAAGAGATCATCGAATATGTAATGTGCTTGCGTTGCACATCAGATTTTCGGACCAACGCATCGGAGAACATCATGCAATTTAAAACCAAGATTATAACCCAAGTATTAGGCCCAAATGTATAACAATCAATTATTCATTTTTGTTTGCCAAAAAGTTTCAAGCCCAAAGATAAGACTAAAAAAACTAAACCGAACCAAACCCCAACAAAACCATTTTCAAAACCAGAATTTTCGGTTTTTGGTTCAGTTTGAGCCCAAAACCGACCCCTGCACGCCCCTATGTTGCGAGTTAAATGGTCAAAACTTAATAGTTTAGCTACAATAGAAAAGATAAGATGGGTCGAAAGACACTTAAATATTATATCATTGTATTCATACTTTTCACTATCTATTAAAAAAATTGTTTGTTTTTTATTTGGAAAATAAGTGTTTCCAATCAACCAAACTGTTTCAACCTTTTACCTAACCTGCCCATATAAGCCACATCTACTTATACAAAAGTACACTAAATAGAATTAAAAGTACACTAAAATAGAAAATCCAAGGAGGAGTGAATAGAAACCTGTTCAAACACCAATTTGCTATCTTTGACACTAACAGAAACAACTGGATAACCTTTCTGTTTTGTCCACGAATGCATGAGTTTATTTACAGGCTCTTTGGATTCTTCCTCAAGGACGGCCCACAAGTCCTCGGTCTTTGCATTTGAACAAGCATGCTTCTTTATATATTTAGCAAGTGCTCGCTAGTGACAAAGACCCCAAATAGTTAAATAAACAAAGTATGTTTCAGAATTAAGTAAATAAGTCAAATTAATGAAAACAAACCTGAAAAACTTCAGCACCAAGATAGCTCTGCAGCATTCGAATGACAGAAGCACCCTTACGGTAACTTATTGCATCAAAAATTTCATCTATTTCACTCGCGTGATTAATGTCCACCTGGGTTATAAGTTAAACAGATCATGCATATGTATGCATATTACATATTACATATATATATATATATATATATATATATATATATAGGAATATATATATATATAGGATCAGGATCATGTGAGAACTATTTTGAAATTGAGAACTTTGAGAACCATTCTAGACCACAAAAAACCCAAAAATTTAAAAAAAAAAATCATAAACCATAAAAAACGCAAAAATGAAAAAGTATAAAAACCAAAAATCTTATTTATCATCCCGGTTTCATTAAAAAAAAAAGAAAAAAAAAACGTCTCAGTTTAGCTAAATTATACACATATGTATAATACGTACATATATGTACATACATGCTTTTTTATACACATGTACAATTTAAGGTAAATGATAATGTGCATATGTGTACATTACGTAACTAGAGATTAAATGAAACAATACACATGTGTACAATACGAAGTTTTTTTTAATGAAACCGGAATAAAATATAAGAATTTTGGTTTTTTTACTTTTTAAAATTTTTTGTTTTTTTTTTGTTTTATAATTTTTTTAAATATTTTTTTAGAGGTTTTTTTTGTGGCTCAAAATGGTTCTCAAAGTTCTCAATTTCCAAAGGGTTCTCTTAGGATTCTTACCCTATATATATATATATACAATTAGCAACTCAAGATTGCATACATAGTTGTAACTTAGGTTTAGGTCATTGTACTTAATTTTAGTTTCTTTTCTTTTTCCTTAAACTTTTTACCTTTTAACCCTCATACTTTTATATCTTTTACAATTTAAACTTAACACATTTTCACCTTCAACTTTGCTCCATATACTTTTCATCTTTTACAAATTATTCGTTTTACATTTTGGTCAAAATTTTGCGAGTTAAAACGTTGCAACGTGGATGTGTGGTCCAACAAATTTTTACACATATTTTTCCCATTTAACGGCTCTGCCTTAACCCGCGGGTCCAAGATTAATTTAATTATTGTTTTCTGTGTTTCGCGTGCTTGTTTCACCGGTTTTATGTCTACTTTTCGTTCGGTTTTACTTTAGCTTAGTTTCGTTTTCTATGTTTAGTTTCTTTTATTTATTTCTATTTTATACGAGCCTTTCCAAAGTCGGTGGTCAATGATGGTGGTGTGGCATTGGTGATACTTAGCACGGTTTACACCCCTACCTCAACGCGAGGGTTTTTATACTGGTTCACGAAAGTTACTCGCCACGGAAAAGGGGATGTTGGGTGAAGGCGGTGGTGGTGATGATGGTGATTTCATGTTTTCAAGTGAAGTGAATGTGTAAATAACGGTTTTACACTCGCCGCCGCAACGCGCGGGTGTCAATTGTAGTTAACTATTTACCAAATTAATGAAAAGGTATAGCAAGAAATGATACCTCAATAGGGTGTGATTCTGAAAGCCCATCAAGGCGAAGACCTTCAGTACTTTCATCAAGAAACTGAGTCCATATTTTCCATTCTGGGAACAACCCATCAGCAGCTAAATAGCTCACCTGATTTCATTTTACAATCAAGTATTGACAGAATTAAAACGTGCATTATAAAATGATAGATTTGAATATAGATTACCCAAGTGGCAAATCCCTCATTCAACCACAAATGTGTCCACCACTCCATAGTTACAAGATTTCCAAACCATTGATGTGCAAGTTCATGAGCTACAACAGTTGCCACCTGAATAGTTCGTTGATCAACTACATCAGTCAGTTCAGTTGATATTAACAGAAATGAGGTCCTGAACATGAAATTACAAAATTACCCTCTGCTTGTTTGCAGCTGCAGAGTGCTTTTCATCATAAAGTAGAGCTGTTTCTCGGTATGTAACTAAACCATAATTCTCCATTGCACCAGCAGCAAAATCAGGAATTGCAATCATGTCCAGTTTGGGTAGTGTATAAGGTGTTGCAAAATAGCTGCAAATTCATAAATTAATAAATATTAGATAATCATCAACAATAACAGTGCAGTAACAAAAGTTAACAGAACATACTCTTTGTACAGCCCAAGGGTTTTAACAGCAACATCTAGTGCAAACTTTCCTTGATTTGCTTTACCAACTTGGGTATAAACCCTCACTTTAATTCCTGCAGGCAGGTCACCAATCGGGTTAGCAAATTATATTATAAGTCATAACATTAATAATTTTAATATAACTACTGTGTTGTACCATCAGGAGTATGGTCTTCAACATAATCAAACAAACCAACAACAGCAGCAACTAAGTAAGTAGACATGATTGGTGATTCCTGGTAGCTAACAGTCTTCAAGTTGCCATTAACTTTCTCGTCAACAACAGGCATGTTTGAAAGAGCTACTAAATCTGAAGGCACCTCAAGTGTGATCTTAAATGTAGCCTAAGAAAGTGCACAAAGTAGTAAAGGATTTATTACAATTTATAACGAAAGTAATATAAAATGTAGGAATCACATACAGAAAGATATTAGTTATACCTTACATGCAGGTTCATCCCAGCAAGGAAAGCACCTTCTGGCATCAGCTGGTTCAAATTGAGTTACTGCCATGTTCTTCTTCTCCCCATTATGTTCATATGTACTACAAAAGTGTAAAATTAAACTCAGTCTTGGTTTTAAAATGTGTGATGTGCTCCAGTGCTTTTTATTTCAAAAAACCAATGCGCAAGGCCTTTGTTACTAAAAAAAGCTTAAAACTCGATAATATTTGAACTACTTAACTTTTAATAACCAAAGGTTAAGAGGCTAAAACAAATTGTTCAATTAAAAGAAAAAAGCTACAGTACAGCCAAAGAAGTTTTATGTAAGTCTATGCATAAGGTACAAGTAGCCTATGCAGAAACTAACTTCAACTCAAAAATATAAAAGCTAGAACTTAATCCCCATAAACAATTTATTATTGTACAGGATTAAAGAGTGGCAATTCACTAATACATCAAAGAAACAGACAAATAAAGAATCAATCAAAGTGAACAGTGAAATAGACAAAAAAAAAAGAAATATGTCCCATATTACTTAATCATTCACCCAAAAATATATAACACTCATCAAACCTAAGAGATAAAACAATTACCTTCTGTAAAATCCTTTCATTTGATCATTCAAGGTGCCATCAAACCTAATAAACAGAGCGCCAGCACCATGGGGCAAATTCTCAGCAAACTCCAACACCAAAACCTCATCTTCCACCAAGAACTCAACGTTCACAGCCTCAAATCCCTAAAAATCATCAATTATTATTATTATTATTATCATTATTCATACCACTAACAGACTAATAATAATAATAATACCTTTAAAGCGGATTGAAAGCGGACGGATTTGGAATCAATTTGAAGGTCGGCGGAATTGAGGACGATGAATTTGGTATCGGCGACGATATCAAGGCGGATGTCGACGGTGCCGGAGAATTTGCAGGCGGTGAGATCTGGCGTGAGTTTGAGATCGTAGGATTTAGGGATGGCGAATTTGGGGAGGCGTGGTTGGCATCTGAACTGCTTGTAGTTGTTGTTTGCCATTCTTTCTTTCTTTTCTTTTCTTTTCTTTTCTTGCGTGTCAAGAGAAGATGAAGATGAAGATGTTCAGTTTAAGGGGTATTATTTATAGGAGGAGTTGGAGTTGGAGTTGGAGTTGGAGTTGGAGTATCGGTGTTATCATTTCATTTGTTTTAAATTAAATAAATAGATTCTACTGTTGTTAATATAATGGGCAGAATTATACTTTGCGTTAACTTTACGGGAGAATATGTGATTTAAACAAGAATTAGAATAACAAGAATCGGATTAACGGTTACGAAATTTTGCCGAAAGATATAAATATTTGTGTGTAATTGCTATAAATAATATAGGATAAATACCATATAATACACGGGTGGTTAAAAAATTAAAACAAAAAGGTTAAATTTAAAGATTGTTTGGTATTGAGTTTGAAAAATGCTTATTGACTTTTTCAAAAAACCATTTTGAAAAGCCCGGATTTTAGACTTTTGAAAAGCTTCCTTTTAAAATCTCTCATAAAGCTAAAATAAAAAGATTTTTTTTGATTGTCAAACACATATTAACTTATTGGCTTCTTGAAAACATCAATAAGTCAATAAGCATTTTTCAAACTCAATCCCAAACATGCCCTTAATAATATACATAATAACATATCTTAGGCAATGTGTAGTGGGCGTGGGTTAGGGCAACATTTGGGCGCGAAGGGGCGCGAACACCCCCCCCCCCCCACCCACCCCCGGCGATAAGTGGGCGAAAAGGGGCGGGGCGTGGTTTATTTGTCGCCGGATTGTTTAAAAAATAATATTATTATTTTAAAATGACCGTTGCAAAGGTCAAATGTAAAAAAAAATTAATTAATTAAACAATATATATATATATATATATATATATATATAAACATACACCATTCTTCTCCATTTTATATCCATTTTATACACAATTCATATCCAAATTCTTACAAAAAATTAGCAAAATGAATCCTAAAAACAACCCGAACCAACCGAACTACCAATTCCCTACTTTCGGTCAAACGTATGGTTCGCAACCGAACCAACCGAACTTATAATGGAACTCGATGAACCTAAACCAACCGAACTATCCGTTTCTTCTCCATCTTATATGTTTTTTATTTTATTTTTAGTTATGTACTTTTCTTTTTAGTTGTGTTTTTTTATTTCTTTTTAATTTTAATGCATTTTTATTTAATTATTTAAATAAAATGATTTTTATTTGTTATTTTAATTATAAAAAAAATAATAAAAAAAGATATTGTGGGCCCAATTTGTAGCCCTGAAGAAACACGGATCCGTTCCCCTAGTCGGGTCCTGGATCCAATGAGTCCACAGGGTATGATACAATAACAAGTAATACAATATGAGTACCACTTCCCAAAATCCAATGACCGGAACCTGCAAAACAGACACCGTGAGTCTCGTTACGGGAAGGACAAGAGGGGGGGTCTTCCCGTAACCACCCTCCGGCGTGAGAATCAGTACCGTTCTTAAGAGAGAAAGTACTAAGAGTAAACAGAGTAAGTACAGTGAGAGTATATGTAAGGCCCCGAACCCGGTAGCCCTACTTTAGAGTCGGATTTACTCATAAACACAGTTCTTCAAATCAGAGTTTATTAAAACTTTTCGCGGAATATAAAACATCAATCATTTGTTACAAAACATTAAATCTTTTCTTTGAAACCATAACACAAAACCTTATATTTAAAACATCTTTACTTCTTTCTTCAGATGCCAGCCGTTCAATCCATGCCGTGTGTCATCCTCATGCTAACTCTGTAATCAGCTCACCTGCGTGCATACTAAAAGTCAGCTACGCTGAGTGAGTTCTAGTTAATCAAGCAACTTATCATACAACCACTTCATACAATATATACGTATCCGAAGACACATAGTCCACTGTCTAACATGCCACTGTTTAACCACTTAATTACCCCTATAGCTTGGCCTCTTAATTACCCCTACAGCTTAGCCACTTATGCCACTATATGCCACTTGATGCCACCTTAATAACGAAGTCACGTATAGGCTTACCCTACCACGTACTATCGTCATGCCACTAACACTCTTACTAGACTCTGCCACTTCTATCACACTCTACCACTACTTGTCAACAGCACTCTTTATACCAATACAATATTTACATAATTAGCAATCGCATCATAGAATACATACACACTAACAACCACTTGACAATCACTCTCCTTGACGATACGTGCAATATCCGAAGACCGTTCACGTACCGACAAGCATTACATAACAGCTACTTGTATAACATCTATACACTTACCACTTAAGGTAAGTGTATTCACACTTTCGCATCTAACCTGCTTAACTTACCACTTAGCCTCTTATTTACACCTACCACCTTGCCACTTTGCCACTTTAATAACGTATAACGTTATGCCACTTTGCCACTTTAATAACGTATAACGTTATGCCACTTTGCCACTTTAATAACGTAAAACGTTATGCCACTTTGCCACTTTAATAACGTAAAACGTTATGCCACTTTGCCACTTTAATAACGTATAACGTTATGCCACTTTGCCACTTTAATAACGTATAACGTTATGCCACTTTGCCACTTTAATAACGTAAAACGTTATGCCACTTTGCCACTTTAATAACGTAAAATGTTATGCCACTTTAATAACGTAAAAAGTTATGCCACTTTGCCACTTTAATAACGTATAACGTTATGCCACTTTGCCACTTTAATAACGTAAAACGTTATGCCACTTTGCCACTTTAATAACGTAAAACGTTATGCCACTTTGCCACTTTAATAACGTAAAACGTTATGCCACTTTGCCACTTTAATAACGAAGGCACGTATAGGCTTACCCTACCACGTACTATCGTTATGCCACTAACACTCTTACTAGACTCTTGCCACTTCTAACACGCTCTACCTCTACTTGTCTACAACACGCTTCATATCATTTACATAATGAGCAAGTCACATCAACAATCATACACACATAATAACGATGGCACGTACAGGCTTTCCCTATCACGCGCTCACGTTATGCCACTAACACCCTTACTAGACTCTTGCCACTTCTAACACACTCTACCTCTACCTGCCTATATCACACTTCATATCAGTTCGGTATTTACGTAATATTTTCTCGGGGCGGAAGCATGTTTTTACTGAGATGTTTAAGTACATACTGAACGCATGGATTTGCGTGTATTTATAAATATTTGATTGTACGGGAATCGTACGGAATGGGTACAGTACTGGGTTAACAGTGTCCCCAGATGTCTTTGGAAGTGTTACTGGGTTAACTGTGTCCCCAGATGTCTTTGGAAGTGTTACTGGGTTAACTGTGTCCCCAGATGTCTTTGGAAGTGTTTCTGGGTTAACGTTGCCCCCAGAATGAGTACAGTACTGGGTTAACAGTGTCCCCAGATAATATTATATTTTGATAATGATTTATCATGGTTTACTCGAATTGTGAAACTCACCAACTATTCGTAGTTAACCCGTTTTCTCACATGCTTTTCAGGTACAATTAAGATGAAGTGATTGCTTACGTGCTAAGTGCTTGATGTGTGTAAGATTTGCGTGCGGGATGTTAGGATACATTATAACAGATAGAATTATGTATCGCATTGTATGATGTGTGTATCACCTAGACAGAAATGGAATACAAGATAATGTAATTTGAAGTATATTAATGCATTAAGTTTTCTTTATAAACAATGTGGTTGATATCAGAGGTGTCTGTTGCATCCCGTTTACGTTTCCACAACGGTTACGGGGTGTTACATTGTCATCCATGTCACAGGACTAAATGATCGTTGTCACCTCTGACAAAGTTAATCTGGCTAGATCCTTAGTCTTTTTAATCAGTGCAACATTCATGTCCCAGCTTTGTGCAGAGAATTGACCAGCTTGTTATTTGTTTCAACAGAAGTCATATTGATGTTTGCAGATCGCATTTCAGTTACCAAAGTGATAAATCGTTGAAGCTGTGTCTCCAAGGACTCTCCCAGAACATGATTGAACATGTTAAACTTTTGTCGTAACAAATCTTGTCGACTTTTTCTCATATCCTCATCCCCCCCACACACCTAAATAAGGGCTTCCCAAAAGGTTTTGCTGACTGTAGCTCTCTGAATCCTAGAGCAATTTCAGGTGAAAGGGCCATTGTTATGGCAAGAGCCTTCTCATCGTCCTCAATGTTTTCAAAATCTGCGACGAACTACATTTCGACGGTCTTTACAACTACTTCATCAATATTCTCTCTCTTTTGAGTGATAGGTTGACGACCCCTGACAATGCTTCTCCAAATCTTTGCATCCTTCATCTTCACATACTTTTCGAACCTGAAATTCCCCTCATGAGACAATAGACGGGGTACACGAGTAGCAGTTCCCATAATGAAATCCAAATCTTGATGCAAAGCAGCATTTGATGATGTGTTACTTAGATGATCCATTTCAATCTAAGGTCCAAGAACAGTCCAATCTAAAAGTCCAAGACTAAGTCCAAATGTAAGTCCAATGAACCAAGGCCCAAAATAACCAGGCCCAAATTCAAACTAAAGCCCGAAAACAGTGAAAGCCGAGAACCCATGAGAAGAGAACACAAGATTAAGCCCGAGAACCCTGTATTCTAACCAAGAACACTTAAGCAGAAGACACAGTAGCCGAGAACACACAAGTAGTCCTGAGAACCCTGTATTTTAGCCAAAAACGTCCAAATATGCCAAGAACAATTAAATGTAGCCGAGAACAACTGAATATGGCAGAGAACCCTTGTTTGACACCCGAGAACGATCAAAAGATGCCGGGAACAATCAAACCTTTGACTTGGTAACCTTGGTAAGCAAATCAAATCCCGAGAATTCAAGGATTTGAATTTAATTCAAAGATCAAGTCAAATATATCCCATACATAGCTCCAACGAATCCAATGAACACGAAGAACACATGGATCTTGATTTCCAGAAAGCTTTCAAAGAACATCAGCCACAAACACGATCTTGAATCCTTGATATCACCAACATCGAGCCTAGAATAGGTTTATAGGCTCGTATACCAATTATAAGTCCCAAAACAGGATCTAATGTGATATCAATAAACCCGATGTTAGGCGGAAACTAACAACTAGTTGATTCAAGACAAATGCGAACAGACACAAATAATCACACGATTGACTTCAAAACACACGTTATGTAACGTCGGGTGCTTAAGCCCTTCACAAGGATTACAATATGATTAAGAATATGATACTGAGTAACCATATACCTCTCCCACCATTCTACTAATGATCGACCCCTCATAATGACCTAGTCAAGGTATATATAACTAGTTTTTTACCCGGCGCGTTGCGCCTGGTCAGGCCGATTTTATACTAGAAATATTAGATCATGTAACAATCTACAAAATCATATCATTACATGTTTCTTAGACTTGAACCATAAGCGCTTAATTCTTAACAACCATTTCCAAGGAAAAGATTATACTCAAACTGCTAGGCCACTAAAAAATGAAGTTAAAGATTAAATCAAAACCATCTATGATACAAAAAAAATTGTTTCCATCCTTTTGTACCTTGAATTAGATCAGGTGAATTCACCTCTGTGGTAATCTTTAGTCTGCTTTTGCAAAAATTTATACAAATAATAAGGCATAATCAATAAATAACCAACAAAAATATTCAATAATAAGAGGTACATCATTGAACACGTCCCAACATCAACCAACCTGCTCATTTTATCCAATGTGAGCAAATCATTGAACAACTTGACAATCCCAAAATTTCAACATTGGAAACACATTCACGCCTAACCTGAATATGTTACATAACATGTATACAACTTAGCACTTACTCTGCAATGATCAATATGACAGACACAAGAAAGATACTTTTTATGGGTTACTAAACTTAAATGTTGCAGGATTTTTCATATTATATGGTTTTGCCACTGTACTTATCTTGTTTTTGCTGCCGTCCAAATCTCATCTACTACTGTAGTAAAAATTTGCCCATTTTATTGCAGTCATGATGAATGACTATAAAGGAAATAATGGTATTTGTTACTGTTGATGATGAGCATTTGACATGCTAAAGTTTCTTTGTTTAGTTAAGGACTATTTACAAATATATCCTTGTTATGAGCCTTTTTTACTTGGGCAGGCTTCATCGATGAAAGCATTACTTCTTGATTTGCAGTCTTCAAAACCTCAGAACAATCTAAATCAGTAAATTACACAACCACCCAAATTAGTAACAACTAAACAAAAAAAAACACACACACAAAAAATGAAATGAAACAGGAAGATCGACTTACGAGTGCAAGTGGCCTGGATTCTAAATTGAACAGTTTGACTAAATGTCTGCAAATAGTGAACAAATACATGTTAGCCTTAATATTAATGCAACTTACAAAGCATACAATAAAATAATAAATTCCAATCATTCGTGATCCTTAACACCACCATGAAAACTGAGCACATGTATGAACATAGAATGAACTCATGAAGAATATAAAGGAATACATGATGTGGTAATGGTAACCACAAGTTGAAAATGATGGCTCCTATTGCACCCATTTCAGACGCAACTTTCAACCTGATACCTTTATTGCATCCATTTCTTCCATTTTTGAACTCTTATGTAGCAAAATCGAACACATAATTCCAAGGGCAAATGAGGAACAAAAACAAACTACACAAGTATACTCTACTCAAAACACCTTACCTTTCTAAAAATACCTTACATTCCTTGTGCCTGTTAATGTCATTGAGATCTTCGTCTCCCTCGTGCTTACTTTTCTAAAATCATTTGAAAATAGCAAAATTAACGATATCAACAAAGAAGATTTAGGATACATGATGGCTGCAAAATCACAGTTGCATAGCCCTTAATGGAGCCATCCGGAAATTGCTCCGCCAAGCCACAACCCGAATCATGAATGTCTCATTAAATAAAGTGATCATCATAGCCTACATTAAAATCATTACCAATGATGCCCCTGTTTCAATCGTAACTTCAGGGAAGTCGTTTTTGCTATTGATCGTTACGGACAACAGCAGAACCCCACCAAAAGAACTAATTGGGTGCCAAGAACCCTAGATTATCTAATAGTATAACTGAGCCATAGATCCTCTTTGTACAACCCCAAAGTCACGTTCACAAACCAATAGCTAACGTTTGAAAAGCCAAAATTGGATAAGGTTAGATGTTAACCCGTAACAAATGTTACATTGTAGAAAAGCACGAACACCGAAAGCTTCCAATTCCAAGTTGTAACCACTCGTCTCCACCACAAAAGACACTGACAGGAGAAGAAAAGATGTGTCAACGGCTCACACCATCGAAGCTAACAGCCATCGCTTCAGCAAACCACCACCACACAACTCGCTTCAGAATGGAAAATGGGTTCAATTAACTCTAAATTGAAATCAATGGATACCTACAATTCGCCAAGAATTAACCTGGCCCCATCTAAAAACAGTTCGTACTAACAAAGTGTCGAACCCAGGAGCCAAACGGGTCAGAGCAACCAAAGCGAGCAACAAAACCATCCGGCCAAAGCATATCTTATTGTTAATTTTCGTAACCATTATCATATATACTAAAACTTAAAAGAAAATCTTTGTGGTAACAAACTTGCCAATTATACTTATTAGCCAATTTTCGTAACCATTATCTTATATACACAAATGTATCAAACTTGATACAAGTTAGAAGCATTGATAAGCTTTGTAGTGGCATGTCATAAGTGTTCACTATTTATTCTTAAATTTTAATAGTCGAGAGAAAAATAGTCAATTTACCAAATCTCAAACCTTTTGGGTTTTTTTCCAAAAATGTCTTTAAAAATAAATTTGAAACCCAAATCATGTTTAAGATTCTAACTTTTATCCTTTGACATTTTCATGTCAACACTTTGAACCCATAACAAATCGATAAATCTATTTGCATTCTCAAACTTTCAAAAATACTCAGATTTATCATTTCTAACTCATAACAAATTTTGACTCAATGTAGTTAATTTGTACCGAACAATCTATTTACCAATTTTTTACTGTAATAACAAAATTATAATCTTCAATAATATACATAGTAAAATATGTTAATGATAACATTTGAAATTATATATTCTTTTTCAATCTTTAACAAACATGGTTTGTTGATAATTTTTGGATCTCATCAAGTATTTCGGAATATATAGTAAAATAATATGTTAATATTTATTTTTATAAAAATATATAACTCAACCCTATATATATATATATATATATATATATATATATATATATATAATGTAAAAAAGGAAAATAAATATGAACATGTATTAGGGTCAATTAAGATCTTAGTTTTGAAAGGGAAAAAGTTGCGGTGTTTAACCATAAACTGACACGTATCACAATTATTTTACTTTATTAGAACATGTAGATGTAGAATTTTAGTTTATATAAAGATAATATAGAAGTAAGTGATTATATGGAATATATGGGTGCTTAAAAGTGAATGTAGTGTTAGAAGAAATGAGAGTGTTTTGTGTTTAAAAGTGTGAGTGAAAATTGATGTGGCACGTTTAGTTTCTTTTTACTCATCTATCATTATGGATGTTCTATGTAAGAGCATCCACAATGGTGAATGAGGAAAAATTAACTAGCACGCCACATCAGCTGTCACATTAGATTTCCACTCATTCACTTTCAAACACAAAAAATCTCATTTTTTCTCTACCACTACATCCACTTTTAAACACTTCTATATTTTACATAATCACATACTTCTATATTTTCTTTCTATAAAATAAAATACTTTTATAAACTAACATACTTTATTTAAGTATCTTATATTTTTATTTCATATTATTTAAAAGTAAAATAAGTTCTAAAAAGTCATATAAATAAAAACTAAAATTACATAACAATAAATAAAACAATCGCACGCAAACATAAACTAATGTTAAAAAATCTACTTCACTCAAACCGACTATTGGTTAATAGACCATATATGCTCCACTAAATCATTTCGAAGCGCATAATGAGCTTTATTGTTACGTATATTCCTAAATCTTGTGAAGTGTCATTCGAAATGTACTGTCAATCCATGGTTTGCTGGTTCAAGTTCTTCACCCTCATCATCTGACCAATTGGTTATGGTGTCTCCTTCATCTTCTACAATCATATTATGTAGTACAATGTATGCATACATTATACCACTTAACCTTCTTTAATTTAAAAAGAAAGATAATTAAAGTGGAGGTTGAAATTGGTTTTAAAATTTAAATGGAAATTAATTACATTGGACCCACTTATCATGTTTAGTTCCATATAGTTTGGTGAATATGCTTTAAAATGAACATCACCTCCGATATACATTTATCTAGTTCATAATTTTAAACAATGTCACATCAGAACTGAACACCACTGAAGATGATGTAAGTGGACATGTGCTAAAAATATGTAAAATTGAGCTGAAGTGATACGTACAAGTACATGTAGGCTTGGGTCTATGGATACACATATGCACATATTACATATATATGATATATGTATATGGCTTTTAACTGCACCGTTTGATATTAATAAAAAAAGAAAAAAAAACGTTACTTACCTTTATAAATAAAGAAAACGTATTGAATGTTGAAATATTTTGTATGGAAGTTATGTAGGAGTAGGGTAGAAGGAAGACGTACAATTGTTTTACTATTTTGTTGAATCAACGAGAAGTCCAACCCAAGACCCTCTTATATTTCATATGGCTGGTGGTCCCGGGGCTTCCGTGTTATCCAGTTTCTTTTATAAAATGGGTAAGTTTTTTTCTTTTCAGTTCTGTTTTGTAATATATAGATAGATAAGTTTCTTGGGTTATTCATACACCATGTTGGTTATTTATACACCAGGGTGGCCTATACGAGTCGTATAGGCTCTATACGGCTCGTATAGGTGCATAGTTAAGTCATTTTCAAGCAGAAGTGTCAGGTTTTATTCTTTTGTATCGTATAGGCCCTATACGGCTCGTACAGGGCTATATGATTCGTATAGGGTCTATTTGACTCGTATAGCTTTTTTTTATTCAATTTTAAAATTACAAAATATTAACAATACACCCGAGTTGGTTATAAAATAAAAATATATATAACAACCTACGTACAACATGAGCGTTTCAGGGTAACTACTTTTTAGTTTTATTTGTTAGTGTAGATGTTTTGGCTCGTGTTAACTCAGCTTTGAAATGTAGTCTTTATAATTTATAATATTATACTTTAATGCCTTATAGACACATGACAAATGAAATAGAAGTTGTCGGGTGACGCATTATTTAACGTATTTAAATACTTTATCATCATTTTTTTACTCTAATTGATTGCGCTTGTAAAAGAAAAACTTTTAAAACATAAATAAGCAAAACTATAATAATCCATACGCGATAATTAACTAAGCAACCAAACAAACATGTAATCATAAGGACCGAAACATAATATCCAAAACAAAAGGTCCCAAACATAAGGTCCAAAACATAAAGTTCAAAATACATCAACATCTAAACACCCGATGATAAAATAACGACTACAAGTTCAAAATACATCAACATCTAAACACCTGATGATAAAATAACGACTAATATGGTGGGGCCTCATGTGCTTCTGGCGGCGGTGAACCAAGTATGCCCGACTGTGCTGGAACCGTACGACTCTCCTCCGTCGCCTGCATAATCATCCAATCCATCATCCATGCGACCCTAGCGTCTATACGGAGAGTGGTAGCAACAAGCTCACGTAACGTATCATCCACATGTACTGGGATCGGCGGCACTGGTCTAATCACATGATGGCGTGGCGCCGGGTGCTCGAGCTCTGGCTCTAGCTCTGGCTCTGGCTCTGCATCTGGCTCTGGCTCTGGCTGTGGCTCTCGCACCGCAATGAAACGAGTCTGCCTCCCAACCTTTTTAGTGATCCTCATCAGCCCACATGTCTGCTTACCGATTGGATTCTGCTCGTATTTTTCTGTCATAGAACGCTTGATTCGATTCTGAAAACAATTGAGCCCCATAGCAAGGGTCGTGACATAGGCGCTGCACGCAATCGAGGACTCCTCCCTAAACTGGTATCTGGTAGCAAAGTATGAGGCAATGCAATGCGCTAGGTTGCACCTAGCAGGTGCAAAAAGATAATGCAAGAAGAACAGATAAGTCTGCGTGACCACTCTTGGCCAACCCCCCCCCCCCCCGCCCGGCAATCGTATACACAATAACCTTATGGAGATATCGGTGCACCGGGTCTCTCAAAGCACTAGCCCTAGCCTTTGAACCATATTCCCTATCGCCAATCTGAGGCCACCAACCAGACAACTCATCTAGGGTAGCCTCTGTACGAGCATCCAAGAATAAATCAGTCATTGTCTCCTCTTCAGTGTAGAACCCAAGTGCAACCGCAAACCGCGGTAGAGTAAGGTCAAACACCCTACCGCATAACCGAAAGGATACAGCAACATCGGTATGAATCGACTCGATTGGCACTGGATTAAAATTGAAAGTGGATAAGAACTCTAGTGTTATTTCTCGATACCCGATTGCGTTACCGGCATCAAACATGCGCCTCCAAGGAGTGTTTACCCCGATAATATCCTCAACATGGCTTTTTTGAGCCAGTTCCTCCAAGAAAGGCCACTCAATAGTGCGGGTGTGACAACCGGTAAATTCCCAAACCCTTAAACTAAGTAATCACCTAATAATTAGGTGATTGTAAATATTATGCGCGCTATGTTAGAATCAGCGCGGGCATTTGTTATGTTTGCCCTGCGCGAGCGCGCCATGTTAGTCAGCGCGTGCATTTATTATGTGCGCCCTGCGCGAAGCGCACCATGTTAAGAACTAGCGTGAGCATATGTTATATGCGCCATGCGCGAACGTTTTGGCCTTATGTTTTTCATGAAACTTAACTATGTTGTCTAAATGGGTTGACCGTCACGCATGAGGCTAAGGCGGGTGCATCCCAAACCAATTATGCGCGTGCGGGAGGGGAACTAACCTACCCGCATGGCGGGAACGTTGAGAGCTAGTTTGTCTGAAGCTCCAAGATGGAATTGACTTCAACATGACTGATCACTATGTTGAAATACCAAGACCCCCTGGAGAATCTACAAATGAAACTCAAATGTCCCTAACTGCGAGAAGGTTACGTACCTACCCGCAGCAAAGACATGTCCTATACGCAGAAAGCTATGCGCACAAAGTTATACGCGCAGAACACTTAGTCTATTCTCCAGTTATAAGGAGATTACTCCCGCCCAAAAGGAAACAGTAGCGTGTTTCAGAGATTTCTACTTTTTACTGTACAACTGACAAAAGCATACTGTTAGCCACCCTACTCTCACCAACCACAGACCTGCATGTTCTGTCCAAATCAAATCAAAATCTTTTATCCACCACTCCACTCTTAAGTAAATAATAATAACTTCCATACTTTATCATCATTACATTTAGATATGAAAAGATTTCAATCCCCTAAAGCAAGGGATTGTGTTCCCTTGAGTTTGCCTATAAATATGTGACCAAAATTATCACCCAAACACACTTCAAACTCCTCTCTTAAAGTTGCAAACTGCACAAAACATCGCCCAAGCATCCGTTTGATTTCCAATTCCGTTCCTGTTACTAGGTAAGCCGAGATTATAACCCTAAGACCTACTTTCCAACCCTTATATTCTTTTATCTCTCGATCTTGATATATATATACTTGTTATTTAATCGTATTATAGACCTTCAAATCCGGGGTCAACACCAAGAAAACCCGAATCTCGATTAATCCCTTAAAGAACCACATGTGAGTCTCACAGCCCCTATTTTTACTGTTTTCACTATTTTTAAACTATTTTCGGGGCAAGGGACACGTACTTAAATAATGTTTTATCATGGTATGCTTACAAGCTATGCAAGCGATTATGTGTTTAAGTTATGTTTCATGATGAGCAATGCAAACGGTTATCTAAGGTTTTCGATGTATGTGCGCTAGAACTCGAGTAAGTGATCACTTTACCATTGGAACTCTAAGGGTAGGGACTGCTGGTTTGATCCACCCACTCGTAGGGGTCGCACCTCTTTGCATGGACGAGTGCCTAGTATGATCATGGGGCAGTACTATGGGTTTGAGCCCGCTCGTAGGGGTCGCACCTCTTTGCATGGACGAGCGCCTTGTTTTCCGGCACAACGTCCGCTCGTAACCCGCGGGACGGAATTATTGATTAGCTCGTAGTGGCAGCGCCACTTTGCATGGACGAGCACATTTTCCTGAAACGTCCGCGCGTAACCCGCGGGACGGAATTATTGATTAGCTCGTAGTGGCAGCGCCACTTTGCATGGACGAGCACATTTTCCTGAAACGTTCGCGCGTAACCCGCGGGACGGTATTACTTATTTTAGCTCGTAGTGGCAGCGCCACTTTGCATAGACGAGTACAGTTCCCAGAAATGTTCACGCGTAACCCGTGGAACGATTTTATCAGAATATGTTGATAGAACTATGTTTTACCAAGCATGTGTTTTAATAATGCTATCAGAATTATGTTTCAGAATGATTTGTATCAAGATTTTGATGCAATACGATTTATCAAGTTACTAAAACTTGTGAACTCACTCAGTTTATACTGATTCAAATGTTTTTACGTGTCTTTCAGGAGATAACTAGGTAGCGCATGGAGTCACACTTAGAGCACCTCACGCTGAACATCTAAAACTAGCTTTTTGGAAGATTTTAGTTCTATCCCTTCGATGCGCGTGGTTGTACCCGCCGCGCAAGGGGATATGGCGTGGAAATCTTCAACAGTTTTTATACTTGGATGTTTTTATGAAATTTTTAAACAATGTAATGTATTTGTATTAAACATTTCATGCGCAATGAAAATCTTTGAATGTTTGCAATGGCCCGTGCTTAATTATCAATCCCCACTCGCGCGCGCCCGGCTGTTTCCGCCGTTCAGGGCCGGGTGTGACAGATTGGTATCAGAGCACTGGTTATAGCGAACTAGGAAAAGTTTTAACCTAGACTATAACCGTTGGGGAATCGCATGAAATATTTTTTCAAAGAATATTTTCAAAAGAAACTATACACACTTAGGAACCCGGGTCACACAGTGTCTAGTAAATAATGATAACATTATGTGCTCAGAGTACATGCGCTAAGTCATATATTTTCATTCTTTTAAAGCGAGAATGCCTCCAACTAAAGCCAAAGGAATTACCATGACACCCGAGGAACTCGCGGAAATAATCGCGCAAGCAATCGCAACACATGAGGCCAGCAAGGCCGAATCAAGTCAGGGTCGTCAGAATGAGACCCCAGAACCCGAATCAGGAGCCTTGGACAAAGGATGCTCCTATAAGACATTCGTGGCCTGTAAGCCTTGGCCATTCAAGGGAACCGAAGGGGCCATTGGGCTCTACAACTGGATTGACAAGATGGAGACAGTTCTCTCCATTAGCGGATGTAGTGAGAACCAGAAGGTCCTTTACGCGACCTGCATGTTCCAAGAGGCAGCTTCGTCTTGGTGGAAGCTTCAAACGAAAACTTTGGGGCGAGAAGTTGCTCTCCACAAGACCTGGGAGGAACTGAAGGAGATGATGATGAGAAAGTTCTGCTCTCGCGCAGAAATCCAGAGTCTACAACAGGAATTCTGGAACCACACCATGGTAGGAACGGATATCGACGCCTACAACAACCGGTTCAACGAACTTTGCCAGTTGGTGCCAGACATGGCAAACACGGAGGAAAAGAAGATCGAGAGGTACATTTTTGGGTTACCTCCTGTTGTTAGAGTTCCGCTCAACGCCGCAGCGCCTCCAACCTTTGATGAGGCGGTAGCGCGGGCCATCACCCTTACAAGGGATACGGTCCGTGCGGGTATGTTGACTACGCGCGGAATCGAGCAGCGAACCTCTGATCTCAAGAGGAAATGGAACTCTCACCACCGAGGGTCCGACTCCAAGCAGCCACCGTTCAAGAAGCAGGAAAGCGCAAGGGTTTACGCGATTCAGTCCGCGGAGCCACCACGAAAAGGATACAGCGGGCCTCGCCCATGGTGCAGCAAATGCAAGTATCACCACGAGGGTGAATGCGCGAGAATCGAATGTGCCAAATGTGGCAGACCAGGGCACAAGACGATGAATTGCCGTGTCAGAGAAGCTGGGGCAAGCGACAACTGCTACGCTTGCGGGAAGCCAGGGCATTTTAGTCGGGATTGCCCGCAAAAGGGGAACCAAGCTCGCGGGAGAGCTTTTGTGATCGGCGCAGGCGAAGCTAAAGAAGAGCCGAATGTGGTAACCGGTACGTTTTTGCTTAACGGCCATTTTGCATCTGTCTTATTTGATACTGGCGCTGACCTTAGTTTTGTATCCGCCGAGTTTAAAGACTCCCTAGGTCTAGCAACCAGTAAGCTAGACACACCTTATACTATAGAACTAGCCAATGGTAGGCAGTTATGCGCGAACGAAAGAACTGAACAATGTGTATTAATCATGGGAGGTCACGGGTTCAATATTAATTTGTTACCAATAGACTTGGGAAGTTTTGACATTGTGGTAGGTATGGATTGGTTGGTCGAGAACCACGCGGAAGTTATTTGCCACGAAAAACAGGTTCGGGTCCCACTGTTGAACGGAGAAACCTTAGTGATTCAAGGGGAAGGAAGGGGAGTTGCGACGAAATTGATTTCGTGCCTAAAGGCGCGAAAGTACCTAAGGAAAGGGTGCTACGCCTTCTTGGCGCATGTCGTAGAGAAGAAAGGAGATGAGCGAAGAATTGAAGACTTACCAGTAGTGCGCGAATTTCCAGAAGTTTTTCCTGAAGATTTGCCCGGATTACCGCCGCCGCGACAAGTCGAGTTTCGTATTGATTTAGTCCCAGGAGCTGCGCCAGTAGCTCGAGCGCCTTATCGATTGGCTCCATCTGAGATGCAAGAACTATCCAATCAGTTACAGGAACTATTGGATAAGGGTTTCATACGCCCAAGCTTTTCACCTTGGGGAGCTCCAGTACTGTTTGTTAAAAAGAAGGATGGTTCATTCAGAATGTGTATTGACTACAGGGAGCTGAACAAGCTGACAGTCAAGAATCGGTACCCCTTACCGAGGATTGACGACTTATTTGACCAGTTGCAGGGATCCAGTTATTATTCGAAGATAGATCTACGGTCAGGATACCACCAACTTAGGGTCCATGAGGAAGATGTGCCGAAAACAGCCTTCCGAACTAGATACGGCCATTATGAGTTCTTAGTGATGCCTTTCGGGCTAACTAATGCGCCGGCTGTATTCATGGATCTGATGAACCGCGTATGCAAACCATTCTTGGACAAGTTTGTGATTGTGTTTATAGATGATATTCTAATTTACTCTCGGACCAAGGCCGAGCATGAGCAACACCTGAGATTGATTTTGGAATTGTTAAGGAAAGAAAAGTTGTATGCGAAGTTTTCCAAGTGCGAGTTTTGGCTTAGAGAAGTTCACTTTCTCGGTCACGTTGTAAACGAGAAAGGAATACACGTTGATCCTTCCAAAGTCAAGGCCATCGAAAACTGGGAAGCGCCAAAAACCCCAACTGAGGTGAGGCAATTCCTAGGACTAGCTGGCTACTATCGACGCTTCATTGAGAACTTCTCCAAGATAGCTCTACCTCTGACCGCGCTAACTCAGAAAGACAAGAAGTTTGTTTGGGGCGAAAATCAGGAAACAGCATTTCAAGTGTTGAAACAGAAGTTATGTAGTGCGCCAATTTTGTCTTTGCCCGAGGGGATGGATGACATTGTTGTTTACTGCGACGCTTCACATCAGGGACTTGGATGTGTCCTTATGCAGCGAGACAAAGTCATAGTGTATGCCTCACGCCAACTCAAGACCAATGAGAAGAACTACACAACGCATGATTTAGAACTTGGAGCGGTTGTCTTCGCGCTAAAGATTTGGCGCCATTACCTCTATGGTACAAAGTGTATAATTTTTACGGATCACAAGAGCCTTCAACATATATTTGATCAAAAGGATTTAAACATGAGGCAACGAAGATGGGTGGAGTTGTTGAATGACTATGATTGTGAAATCAAGTACCACCCTGGAAAGGCGAATGTGGTAGCTGACGCGTTAAGTAGGAAGGAGCGAATAAAAACGCTACGAGTCAAGGCTCTAAGGTTGACCATTCACGCAGATCTCTCTACCCGCATCCGAGACGCTCAGCAAGAAGCCTTGAAACCAGAGTTTGTTAAAAACGAATGCCTTGGGGGTATGGTTAAGAGTTTGGAACTTAAAGAGAACGGCAATCTATATTTCGCTAACCGCATATGGGTCCCTCTCAAGGGAGGATTGCGCGAGCAAATATTAAACGAAGCTCACAAGACGCGGTATTCCATACATCCTGGCGCAGACAAGATGTACCAAGATGTTAAAACGCTGTATTGGTGGCCCAATCTTAAAGGCGCCATCACGGCGTATGTCAGTAAGTGCCTGACGTGTTCGAAGGTGAAGGCTGAATACCAGAAACCATCAGGGTTGCTTCAGCAGCCAGAAATTCCCATGTGGAAGTGGGAACGAATCTCTATGGACTTCATCACCAAACTGCCAAGGACACCTGGGGGTTATGACACAATATGGGTTATTGTGGATCGGCTAACTAAGTCAGCGCACTTCCTGCCGATCAAGGAAACCGATAAGATGGAAAAGTTAGCTCGATTGTATATTCGAGAAGTAGTTTCAAAACATGGATTCCCAGTGTCCATCATTTCTGATAGAGATAGTCGGTTCACATCAAGGTTTTGGAAATCGTTACAAGGGGCTTTAGGTACCCGTCTGGACATGAGTACGGCTTATCATCCTCAAACGGATGGACAAAGCGAGCGAACGATCCAGACATTGGAAGATATGCTACGCGCTGTGCGCAATCGATTTCGAAGGTAGCTGGGATACTCATCTCCCATTGGTTGAATTTTCTTACAACAATAGCTATCACACAAGCATTAAGGCTGCGCCGTTCGAAGCTTTGTATGGGCGCAAGTGTAGATCCCCACTGTGCTGGGCTGAAGTAGGTGACAAGCAAATGACTGGTCCAGAAATGATCCAGGAAACAACAGACAAGATTTTTCAGATAAGGGATCGCCTTAAGACAGCGCGCGACAGACAGAAGAGCTACGCAGATGTGCGAAGGAAACCTTTGGAATTTCAAGTAGGGGATAAAGTACTTTTGAAAGTCTCTCCATGGAAAGGAGTCCCCCGTTTCGGCAAGCGAGGAAAGTTGAATCCACGCTACATTGGACCATTTGAGATCCTGGAAAGGATCGGTCCGGTTGCTTATAAGCTCCGTTTACCCGCTGAACTCAGTGGAGTTCATAATACGTTCCATGTGTCCAACCTCAAAAAGTGCTTATCTGACGAAACGTTGATTTTGCCGTTGGAAGAGATTCACATCGACAAACAGCTGCACTTCGTAGAAGAACCTATAGCAGTAACCGATTGGAAAGAACAAAAGTTACGCAGAAGCAAAATCAAGTTGGTAAAGGTTCAATGGAACTCGAGGCGTGGGCCTGAATTCACTTGGGAAAGAGAAGACCAGATGCGCATGAAATACCCACACCTCTTTCAGAGCATGGCTTCTGCCAGCAACGCCTCCTAAATTTCGGGACGAAATTCGTTTAACGAGGGGAGAATGTGACAACCGGTAAATTCCCAAACCCTTAAACTAAGTAATCACCTAATAATTAGGTGATTGTAAATATTATGCGCGCTATGTTAGAATCAGCGCGGGCATTTGTTATGTTTGCCCTGCGCGAGCGCGCCATGTTAGTCAGCGCGTGCATTTATTATGTGCGCCCTGCGCGAAGCGCACCATGTTAAGAACTAGCGTGAGCATATGTTATATGCGCCATGCGCGAACGTTTTGGCCTTATGTTTTTCATGAAACTTAACTATGTTGTCTAAATGGGTTGACCGTCACGCATGAGGCTAAGGCGGGTGCATCCCAAACCAATTATGCGCGTGCGGGAGGGGAACTAACCTACCCGCATGGCGGGAACGTTGAGAGCTAGTTTGTCTGAAGCTCCAAGATGGAATTGACTTCAACATGACTGATCACTATGTTGAAATACCAAGACCCCCTGGAGAATCTACAAATGAAACTCAAATGTCCCTAACTGCGAGAAGGTTACGTACCTACCCGCAGCAAAGACATGTCCTATACGCAGAAAGCTATGCGCACAAAGTTATACGCGCAGAACACTTAGTCTATTCTCCAGTTATAAGGAGATTACTCCCGCCCAAAAGGAAACAGTAGCGTGTTTCAGAGATTTCTACTTTTTACTGTACAACTGACAAAAGCATACTGTTAGCCACCCTACTCTCACCAACCACAGACCTGCATGTTCTGTCCAAATCAAATCAAAATCTTTTATCCACCACTCCACTCTTAAGTAAATAATAATAACTTCCATACTTTATCATCATTACATTTAGATATGAAAAGATTTCAATCCCCTAAAGCAAGGGATTGTGTTCCCTTGAGTTTGCCTATAAATATGTGACCAAAATTATCACCCAAACACACTTCAAACTCCTCTCTTAAAGTTGCAAACTGCACAAAACATCGCCCAAGCATCCGTTTGATTTCCAATTCCGTTCCTGTTACTAGGTAAGCCGAGATTATAACCCTAAGACCTACTTTCCAACCCTTATATTCTTTTATCTCTCGATCTTGATATATATATACTTGTTATTTAATCGTATTATAGACCTTCAAATCCGGGGTCAACACCAAGAAAACCCGAATCTCGATTAATCCCTTAAAGAACCACAGGTGAGTCTCACAGCCCCTATTTTTACTGTTTTCACTATTTTTAAACTATTTTCGGGGCAAGGGACACGTACTTAAATAATGTTTTATCATGGTATGCTTACAAGCTATGCAAGCGATTATGTGTTTAAGTTATGTTTCATGATGAGCAATGCAAACGGTTATCTAAGGTTTTCGATGTATGTGCGCTAGAACTCGAGTAAGTGATCACTTTACCATTGGAACTCTAAGGGTAGGGACTGCTGGTTTGATCCACCCACTCGTAGGGGTCGCACCTCTTTGCATGGACGAGTGCCTAGTATGATCATGGGGCAGTACTATGGGTTTGAGCCCGCTCGTAGGGGTCGCACCTCTTTGCATGGACGAGCGCCTTGTTTTCCGGCACAACGTCCGCGCGTAACCCGCGGGATGGAATTATTGATTAGCTCGTAGTGGCAGCGCCACTTTGCATGGACGAGCACATTTTCCTGAAACGTCCGCGCGTAACCCGCGGGACGGAATTATTGATTAGCTCGTAGTGGCAGCGCCACTTTGCATGGACGAGCACATTTTCCTGAAACGTTCGCGCGTAACCGGCGGGACGGTATTACTTATTTTAGCTCGTAGTGGCAGCGCCACTTTGCATAGACGAGTACAGTTCCCAGAAATGTTCACGCGTAACCCGTGGAACGATTTTATCAGAATATGTTGATAGAACTATGTTTTACCAAGCATGTGTTTTAATAATGCTATCAGAATTATGTTTCAGAATGATTTGTATCAAGATTTTGATGCAATACGATTTATCAAGTTACTAAAACTTGTGAACTCACTCAGTTTATACTGATTCAAATGTTTTTACGTGTCTTTCAGGAGATAACTAGGTAGCGCATGGAGTCACACTTAGAGCACCTCACGCTGAACATCTAAAACTAGCTTTTTGGAAGATTTTAGTTCTATCCCTTCGATGCGCGTGGTTGTACCCGCCGCGCAAGGGGATATGGCGTGGAAATCTTCAACAGTTTTTATACTTGGATGTTTTTATGAAATTTTTAAACAATGTAATGTATTTGTATTAAACATTTCATGCGCAATGAAAATCTTTGAATGTTTGCAATGGCCCGTGCTTAATTATCAATCCCCACTCGCGCGCGCCCGGCTGTTTCCGCCGTTCAGGGCCGGGTGTGACAGCGGGGATCAACAAAAGACATACGAAGAAACCTAAAAAGTTTATCACGTTCTTTGGTGTCACGGGGAAACTGGAGAAATACATGACTATCCAGAAACTCAGGTTGATCCTCCGGGTCTGGAGTGGGTGAACGCTCTCTTCGGGGTGACATAATCTGCAAATAAACGAAACATTATAATTTTAGGCATATAATGCAATTAATAATTAAAGTGAAACATATCACTTTATGATTTTACCTTATCGGTTGAAAAAATGGACATGTTGCTCGAATTTTCACCAGCGGTAACTTCATAATTTTCACCATCGGTAGCTTCACAATTTTCATCACCGGCAACTCCATAATTTCCACCACCGGTAGCTTCACAATTTTCATCACCGGCAACTCCATAATTTCCACTAAAATTACTTTCTTCATAATTATTGTCAAACATCGATGTGAAAAACTCCATTCGTTTAAAACTTACAAAAACTAAAACATGATATAGATAATATGAGAAAAGAGACTAAGAAAGAACAAGAATGATAAAAATTGAAAAACTTAAAACACCTCTTTATATTATATTCACTAGATTATTAAATCTCAATATTACAATTAGTCAAACAACTTTCTATAGAAAATAAAAAATCATCAGACAAATCTATCATATTTTAGGCTTATACCCAAATGCTACAATAAGACATACAACTTTTGGTATTATCTTACAAAGCAACACACAAATCTTACATGGTTTGAGAAAGAAAATCTGATACCTGGTCTATACGGGTCGTATACCACCTATATGAGTCGTATAGACCAGAAAAGTAATTAAAAATCTCTGGTCAAAGTACATGCTGTCTATACGAGTCGTATAGACCCTATACGGGTCGTATAGGTCAGACGAGTTACGTAGGCTATACGAGCTGGATAATCTATACGGCTCGTATAGGGTATATATGGCTCGTATAGACTGCAAAAAGCTGACACACTGACACGTTCGTACGCAGGTCAATAACTTAGGGCTATACGACTCGCATAGGCCCTATACGAGCCGTATAGCCTTATTCCCACACCAGGGGGCTGGTGTATGCATAGCATGACCCTAAGTTTAAAGATTGAACATATGATATATACATTGCATGCTTTCATATATTTAGGTCCACTTGACTTCAATTTGGATGATGGCCTAGATGATTTCCAATTAACATTAAATCCAAAGTCATGGACACAGGTTCGCGTAAACTGATTTTGCATTATATGTTTGCTTTCATATCTGTCAGTCTAGGCAAACTATGCTTTTTTTGTAATTTTGTAGATGGCTAATATAATATTTGTGGATATCCCTGCTGGTGCCGGCTTTTCATATTCAGAAACCCAGGAAGGGTGGATAAGCAGCGACAGCCATCTTGCCAACCAAGCTGTTGACTTTATTACAAAGGTTGAATTCAAATCTTAACTAGCATTTCACATTGCGAGGTTGCTAAACGGATCGTGTTTGTGGGTTGGCGGGTGCAATATGATACAGAATTGAAAATCTGAAACCAACATGACTCGCTTTACTAGGATTTTTTTTTGTTTTGCATATAACTAACTATCCCACAAGTACACCTTTAAAAAATACGAATTTGTAAATTAGCTACCTTTTATCAAAACTGTAAAACCGATTCTAACATCTATTATATATTGGATTTTGGGATAAATATACCTAATATGAAATAATAAAATTAATATGACCTAGTTAGCTAATGTGCTCACTGGTTCGACCCGAAACTGGCTTGTATATACTAAAGCGGCTATCGAACCAGGCCTGCTTATCTCAAAACACAAACTTTGTATCTTGTTAGAATGAGACCAACATGTATATACATACATAACATTTAAATAATTATGTAATGAACAGTTTCTGAAGGACCATCCCAAGCTTTTAAGGAATCCATTATATATATCAGGAATTTCTTACACTGGTATTATCGTTCCCGTAGTTGCTCTAGAATTATATGAAGGTAATTGACATTTTCCCCACTTTTTAATTCATTTGATGGCGGATGAATTGTGATGCTCTGAACATTTTACATTAGTTTGCAGGTTATGAGCGTAGGGATCATGCAACAGTCAACATCCAAGTAAATTATTAACCCCTCTAAACCATAAATAATGTTTTGTAACTGCTTTATACAGAACTTACACATATTTGGATAACTTAATATTTATTAATCAGAATCCTTAGTTATTTACAACATACAACATTTATTTCAGAAAACAAGAAAATATAATCGTTAGTTTTTGTCGTAAACCTGAATGTAGGGCTACATTCTTATAAGTCCTCTTACCAATAAGTTCATGGATTTTAATTCAAGACTTGAATATGCTCATCGTATGGCACTCGTGTCAGACAATATTTACAAGGTGACCTCAACATTTCAGTTATATAAAAAGGCTAAATTTAGATTACCAAGCCCCGTATGTAACAATTTTATTTGCAGTCAGCCATAGACAGTTGCCTTGGTAATTATGTCGACATTAATTCCGCCAACTTAACATGTTTAAACAGTCTTCAAAGTTATGAAGAGGTGAGAATATGTCCGCAAGTATCCAACATACGAACTTGGTGAAAATGATTTAATGTTAGAAATTTCAACTTGCAGTGCACAAGTCAGATTAATTTGGAAAACATTTTGGAACCATTTTGCGATGTAAAAGATCCAACGCTAGACTCTCTCTCTCTCTCTCTCTGGTTTTAGTGTTATCAATGTCATTTTTATTTATTTATATATATATATATTTTTTTATCGGGCGTACCAGGGTGATTGGGCCGGGAGCCGTAGCCCACCCCACCCCCACCCCCCCAAAAAAAAAACGACATTGGGTCCCGACAGCACTAGTGGGATCCAAGGGGATAAGAAGTAGTAACTCGATCTGATAATGATATGATACACGGTATTCAGAAAGTTATCTAGCCATCTAGGGATATTGTAATTGGAAATACGAAACCCATATCTATAAATCTTTCTGTTTGCAACTTTGTTGAATCTGCAATATTCATTTTAGAATGATGTTGGCAAAGCTATCAATAAATGGGCGAACACCGAAGTTGTACAACAAGCTCTCAACGTTCGTCAAGTACGCACGCACCAATGTTTTTTTTTTCCTGTGAATAACCTGAACTGTATATTAATAGTATGTCTCATTCCCTGATATTTTTCTTAGGGAACAATTGAAGAATGGGTGAGGATCAACAAGACCTTACATTACTCTCAAGGAAAGAATGACACCTTATTTTATTCCTATGATATCTTTAGTAGTTTTTCCTATCATAAGAAAAACTTTCTAGTAAAGTTGTAGAGCTTTGATCGTAAGTGGAGATCATGATTTCACATTTCCATACGTTAGCGTTGAGGAATGGATAAATTCTCTTAACATCAAAACTCAAGTGCCATGGAAACCATTCTACATTGATGGTCAAGTCGGAGGGTGAGATCTACATGACTCTATTATATGTATGTGTGTATATATATACTATGGAGGGTTCAATGGGAACTAGGGAATCATGCATTTTACACGTAAAAAAATAATATAAAACTCGATTTCACAAGTAAAAAATTAGTTTTAGCATAAACTTCTTGGGAGTGTTTGCTTATCTATCTTATTGTAAAAATTTTAATATTGTAAAAATATTATTTTTTTACCTTTCTATTAAGTGATTTAAAAAAAAAATTAATGAAAACGACTTCTACATGTGTTTATATGTAAAAACTCAAAAAAAGATTATGTAAAAATGTGTTTGTTATATGTAAAAATGATTTTTTACATGTAAAAGACATGTTCCCAATTCCCCACGTTTTTTGTGGTTCTCTTTTGAACCTGCACCTATATATATATATATATATATATATATATATATATATATATATATATTTATATTCAATTTCCCTTGTGCAGATATGAAACGAAATATGCACAAAATGATTATTCATTGACATATGCTATCGTTAAGGTTAGAAAGAGCTACCACCATTTTTCGCTATTGAATCTGTCTATTATTTTCATTTCGAAACCATAGAATAAAATACGTGTTGTTGAGGCTGAAATGGCATTCTCTAGCAATACTTAAGACACTATACGTATATGATGAACTTAAGCATGTTTTCCTGCAATTGGCAATTTACAGGGCGCAGGACATTTAGTCCCAAATGACAAGCCTAAACAAGCTATGATGCTAATCCAAGAGCATTTTTTATTTTACAAGCAATTCTTAGATGAAATAAGATAGATAGGGGTAATTTATCGTGTATCATCAGGTATGTAATTGAAGAAAACTTTGCAATATGTTTTATATCCATTGTCATCATCTAAGTATGTACTTTTATTGTTGTACTAGAGGTTATCTAGGCCTGCTACCTAGAGGCAGTGCAAATTGTCAAAAAGTTTTGTAAGAAATTACTTATATTTATTTAAATTTTCTAACAGTTACGCGTTAATAAAACCATGTTCAGGAGTAATAGAGGCACTACAACCCTTTTTGGATTGGGTTGTTACACTTGGAACACACGGGAGCGGGAGTAGGAGTAGGAGTGCTTTCAACAGAACTTTTGGTGTAATTAGTTATCAAGGGTGGACACACTTTCATATCTTCACAAAATAAACTCTCGGCAAATTGGGCTTCTTATAAGTAACGCCCCGAACTCGGAGAGTCACGGTGGTTGAGTGTATATATATATATATATATAGGGGAGGGTTATTTTAATAACCATTGTGAGTTTTAAGAACTTTAAGAACTCAATTTTGAACCACACATTTAATTAAATGATTTGAAATATGTGGCTGAGATTAAATTTAATTAAAAAATGAAGTATGAGAGAGAATAAGTATTTTTGATAATTACACAAGTTTAAACGTTAGTTACACATGTGTAAAAAGTCGATTCGGTGTGTAAAAAAATACCGTAATTTTTTGTACATCACTTACACTTACGTATTACACATGTGTAAAAAAAATTCAAAAAAAAAATTGTTACGTTGAGTTCTTTCGAGTTCTTAAAACTCAAATTGGTTCTCAAAAGAAATCAATCCTATATATATATATAGGGTAAGGATCCTAAGAAAACCCTTTGCAAATTGAGAACTTTGAGAACCATTTTGGACCACTAAAAACACCTTTAAAAAAATATTTAAAAAAATCATAAAACAAAAAATAATAAAAATTTTTAAAAAGTAAAAAAAAAAAAAAAATTCTTATATTTCATTCCGGTTTCATTAAAAAAATTTAAAAAAACAAAAGAAAAACGTCGTATTATACACATATGTATAATTTTATATAATCTTTAGTTACGTAATATACACATATGTAAAGTATCATTTATCTTAAATTATACACACGTGTACAAAAAAACATGTAAATGTACATATATGTATATATTATACATATGTGTATATAATTTAGCTAAACCGAGTTTTTTTTATGAAACCGGGATGATAAAATAAGAATTTTGGTATTTTTACTTTTTTGATTTTTGTGTTTTTTTTTTATTTTATGATTTTTTTTTATTTTTGAGTTTTTTGTGATCCAAAATGGTTCTCATAGTTCTCAATTTCAAAAAGGTTCTCTCATGATCATGATTTTATATATATATATATGCAGTAGAATATACATCTTTACAAAACTTTGTCCATCTTTATAAACTATCAGGGAACATTAAACATAATGGGATGCCAGTCTTGGATAGTTAGCCCGCTATGCCCAAACGTCCTCCGACTACATATACACCTTTACATGATGTACATACTAAAAGCGAGCGAGTTCCAGTTTTTGTAATTAAAATAAAAAGGGATTTAACATAAACATATATATATATATATATATATATATATATATATATATATATATAACACTATCGTATACTTTAATTAATCTTTCATAGCGACACTTCTACTATTGCCCAACTGAATATAACAACACTTTCTCTGCCTATATATAGTTTCGGTATCTTGTTTGTGGGTCCGTTTATTTCTAGATATCGTGTATTGTTTTACCAACAGATGCGATAGACAAGATCCAAAATAGAGCACAAAGATGAAAATAAACAAGAACTAACTTGATTCAACAAATAAACATTTGTTTGAAATGAACCAAATACTATATCCAACATCTAACAAAAATGAGCAAAAACTTGGATTATTTATAGAGCTGGGGAAGTGTCGTTGAGTTCAGCTAGGCGACACTACCAAGTGTCGCTACCAGACCACCGAAAACACAAACTTAGGCAACAGTAAGAAGTGTCGCTGATACATACCCGGTTCCAACATAGGTGGGTCAAGGCAGTTAATTAAGTGGGAATAAGAAGAGGAAAAGTCTAGGGAAATAAATGTTGCAATTATTATCCCAATTAGGTCTATTTATATGTTCTTGTTTTAGTTTATAGATATCCATGTTTATGATATAAAAATATTAGGGTTTGTTAATCTTGTATTTGGAGAATTGTCATCTCGAATTGGCTAACCGGAGACTAACCCATCTCGAATCGGGTCAAATATCCCTTAATTTCTTGTTTCAAATTCCGGGTTCTATCATTTGGTTCCATTGCCGGGAAACGAAGCAAAGATGGCTCATACCCGGAATAGTCAAATCAAAATGGGAGGTTCAAAGATGATCTGATTGTTGTTCAATTAGCAGAAATCGCAGCAAGATTAGATGCTATTTTTGGAACCATGAAGGACGATGTTGAAGCAATCAAGGCTCGGATGTATGGAACACCCTCCACGTGCCACAAATATGAAGCCATTTCCATAACGTCATAAGTGCCGACAACTGGTAAACATGATTGCCTTCGCAAGGAGGACCGTATCAGATCCAATGATATGGAGGTTGATGAGATCAGTCTGACGGTTGATGAGGTGATGGGAGATGATTGTAACCGTAAAGAAGCAGATAATGATGATGAAAAGGGCACGGTGGCGGAGGGTGGCCTTCACAGTCCACTAGCACTTCTGGTTAAAGAGAAGAAAACCTGCGATAATTCCATACCAGGAGTCGAAGAAACAATTCGTGAAGATTTTTCTCTTGAAATAAATGAAGAAGAATTTACCAAAGAGAGAGAAACTCAAGAGAAAGGGAACAAGCATGAATGTCTGTGCCAGGATAACCGGGATCAAATCCAATTTGCAGATGATGATCAAAATCGAAGGCTTATAATGCAAAGGCCTCTCAAGGTCCTTTCAGATCAAAGCACTCTCGGCTGCGGCGACTGTTTTATCTTACGCCAATCCGATCTTGATGATGATTGGATCTACCACCTATATCACAGGTGGCCGGATGAAGTCCCAAGAACGATGACAGTGTTTCAGAGAATTGAGCAGGGACTTAAGAAAAAGAGTCAAAATTCAGCAGCTTTTCATCATCTCACCATGGAGCCATTTGAGGAACATCAGACAAATGGAACAGATCGAGATAACTACATCCGACTTGAGGACAAGTCTTATTCTCGGGCCGGATGTATTGATACATACCCGGTTCCAACATGGGTGGTCAAGGCAGTTAATTAAGCGAGAATATGAAGAGGAAAAGTCTAGGGAAATAAATGTTGCAATTATTATCCCAATTAGGTTTATTTATATGTTCTTGTTTTAGTTTATAGATATCCATGTTTATGATATAAAAATATTAGGGTTTGTTAACCTTGTATTTGGAGAATTGCCATCTCGAATTGGCTAACCAGAGACTAACCCATCTCGAATCGGGTCAACTATCCCTTAATTTCTTGTTTCAAATTCCGGGTTCTATCAGTCGCTATGAGTATGGGCGACCCTCCTAGTGTCACCAATCTCCCCCGAGGCTGCTGCCTACCATCTCCTTAACCTCTCATCAATATAGCCTTGTCAAAGATTAAACAACACAGCCTCTTATTCAGTCTCTTTCCTTGCTCCCTTTCTGATGGGAATAATATACAAAACTGCGGTAGCAAACATGAAAATCACCATTGGATCATTAGCATATATCTTGTATTGATCACAGCTTCTCCAGTTTGATTATCGTAAAACCATTTGGTAAACTTCAGCAATGAAACTGGGAGAATTAGAGGTACGTACGACCTTCACTCGGTGAACAACTAAGGCTGGTTTCACAACCAAACTAACTTTTCGCTTCCCAGTAACGAGGTCAATCTCCTCCTTTGACCATCTTCATTCGATCTTCTGACATTTGAAGTTTTTAAACCCGTTCACATAAGCTTGTTCAGTCAATTTTTCATAAGAGAAACATCAAATATCAAAATTATGGATCACTCAATTGGGGCTGCTAGCTTTTGATCGGTAAATCTGCATACCTTGAACTAGTAAGGGCCTTCTTTTTTGGGGAGGGGGGGGGGGGGGGGGTTGGGCACTCAAAATTCCAAAGACGGCCCTGGATGATTCCATTATCAACTCTATATAATCTGCTGCATAATGTTACATTCCTGAATGACCAAAGTTACAACTTATAACAGGTAAGCTTCTCCTTATTAAATTTGAATATTTATTTGTTGAATGACGAACTTTTTTAAATCTTGTCGTTTGTGGGACTTGAACCCTAGATCTTTCAACCCAAGGTAAAGTCTGTCTTTCCCAATGGACAACCCCGTTGGCTATTGATTGAATTTAAGTTAGCAGTTATTCAAAAGTCCTAAACCTTGAATTGTACATGGTCATGCGCCTAAGAAAAGCGAATCAAAGCGACCACATCAATTTTGGACTTTGGGGTCTGCTCTTATATGATAAGGTGTGCAAGTTTCTCCAGTCTCGAAAATATACTACAAAAAGCTTAGACTCACTGTTCGAGATTAAATCATATGAGAGGGTCAGATCAAGTTCTAAACTTGAGGTGTGCAAGTTTCTAACCCAATATCATGTTAATAGATGCATTCTTAAGCTCTTTATGCTCTGAAAAAAAGACTCTTTTTCTTAGAACTTGAGGTGGCATTTTTATTCACAGGTGACAATCATAGTATTGCACAAAAACAAGTGTCAAAAACAAAGCATCGAGTTACAAGCTTTATGCCTCCTGTCTTATAAAGCATGAAGAAAAGAACAAGCATCAAGTATGACGTCACAGCACCATCCAAAAGCAAGCAATTAGAGAACCTAAAAAAAGCTAGTATTCCCTGAAAGCAAGTTCTTGAACACAGTCTTTAAGGTTTTTCTCATTCTGAATGCTCTCGACCCACTTCGTGTTAATCTGAACACGCTCAATGCTCTGCCTTAACGTTCTTGCAATTGAAGGCTGCTTACCATGGCTTGCAAAGAACTCTTCCACTTCTTTCACCTTCTCGTGAGACGAAAGCTACGAAAACATAATTACATTAGTATTGTTATTATTATATATAATTAATTGCAATAAAAGTAACAAAATACTTGAGTTGAATATAAAAAATGGTACACACCGGTGATACAATTGCACTGACAAAGCGTGTCAATAAAAACCCTCGGCCCCAAGTATTTGAAATGTGTTCCCAGTTTTTCTGAAAAAAGCGAGACTGTGTCAGTTTCTTACAATTTTTATGAATGTGTTGGTTAATTTGCTATTAAACCACAAGATAAATTTACCTTGAGCCAGTTCCAAGCCACTTCACGTCCCTCTCGGCTAACATTCAGTCCAAATACAACATCTTGACTTCGAACCTAAACAACAAATTATCATGAAAACAGATAAACAAAATGACGGATGTAACCTTACTTGCATACCTCAGGCGTCAACAAAAAGTTAAGAACCTCAAGAATTATGTCAGGATCACAGCAAGATCCAAGAGAACCTATAATATAACCAAATATCATCAAGTAAATAAATAAATCATCTGACAACTTACAACAATGTTAGATATAACAACAATGTAATAAATTAATAATTACCTAATATCCGAGTCTTTTCCTGGCTTAGATCAGTCTCTCTGTAAACTTTCAAAAGTTTATCAAAACCCGATCTGTCTGATGATGTCACCTTCTTCATCACAGCATCATACACAGCCTAAAGTTGGAAGAAAAAAAGAGTAAATACTACAGTAGATGTATGCATAATAACTTATGGTAGATAGATAGGAGAAAGACGAATTTACCCTTCTTATATCGGGTGGAAGTAGATGGGTGTTCCTGTCTTCTAAAAATGCTTGGAACCGCTTGCTTGCTTCTTTTAGGGTTTCTTCATGCCCCAACACAGCTAATGTAGTAAAAAGCTCACCTCTTAACAAGGCATCCAAGTGACTTTCCCCTTGTTTAGGATCAAAACCGATCCTCCTGAAAAAAATAAATATAATAATTTATTTTTTTATCTTATTTGATTATTACTTACAATTACCACCCTTATGAACAGTAATTTTACAAGCATTTTGAGCACAAAATATGTACATGTCTTGAAGCATCATCTAGCAATAAATGTTTTATTTTTTTATTTTATAATCAAATATTATATATACACACACTCCTCAAAGCTACTATTATTTTAGCATATCTTGTTTTTTCTTACAACTTTTAAATATAGTGTTTTACAAAATTCCAAATACACCATTGTACGCGCTTATTTTTTATATTCCAATTATACAATACATTTTTTTAACTGACAAGGGTACAACTCCTCAAAGCTGCTATTATATCTATGTTATAAGTACTTTGAACAAATTATGTTTCTTTTAAAATATAATATTATACAAAGTTCCGAATACACCGCTATGACTTTCTTTTTTTTATTCAAAACTGACCCGATTCATATATAATATATTATCAGTTTTTATTCCACGGCATTATAGTGTTTAAAATTTATATAGGAACGTAGGTAGAAATAAGAATGCCCCAACTGTTTTAACTGCAGAAAGTGTATACTAATTTGGAGGAATAGGAAAACTGACTCTGCAGAATATTGGAAAAGGTTGATGAGAAACAGCTTAATGTTGTCAACTAATGTGATATCAGCATCCGCCACTATTCTTGCAACCTTAGCGCTAACCTGTGGTACCAAAATCAAAAGCAAAAAAAATTTAAAAAAAAAAGGAAAACGAAAAGAAAAACAAAAAGTGTATCAAAAGGGTAGGAATCAATACGCTTATCAAGTTGGATAAAACTGTATATTCTGGTTCTTCTCTATAATCACTCATCAATGTAAGCAAAGAAGACACGGGCAGTTGACCAGCCATTGACAACGCGAATGAATCATCTAGAATCCCATATCGATCCATTGCTGACAAACGCTTATTTTCTATTGCGTGTCTAAGGTTAACTGACAAGTTGTCATCATATTTGACTCTGTAAAACCCAGCTTGGTCAATATTAATCTTTATCCAACTTGATAATGATGATGGTTCGTCAATGTCAATAGTTTGTGATCTTTTATCCAGTAAGAAGCTCTTCTTTGCTTCATATGACCCAATGCATAGTGTTATGGGTACGACCCATTGACCTTCTCCAGACGACCCGCTCGACAAGAATTGTTTCTGCCACCGCATACAAATATTATAAATCCACCAAATAATGACGATGGTTCATCAGTTATGTTTTGCCTCTTACGAGTAGGGGTGTGCATGAAACTGGAAAAAATCTGACCCGTAACCAAAAAAATCGAATCGAAATAACCGAACCCAAACCAAAATCAATCGTTTGGTTTGTGTTTTTGTAAAAACCAAATTGTCGGTTTGCTTATGATTTTGCATGTAACTAAAACCTTAAAAAGCACACCAAACAGAACTTATGGATTTTCTTTTTTTAATTTGAATGTTAAGTAATCTATAAAAATTTAATAAATAGTATAACCTCGGTTTTAAAATGCGCGCATAATGCGTGATGCACCTGATGCGATGTAAAGAGGGCATCGCTGCACTTGATGCAATATCGCGATGCGTTTACAACTTTACATGATGTGCTTATAATTCACTAAATGCGCTACGATGCGCTTCGCATAATGCACTATGATGCGCGCAACATAAATTAGAAGAGAAAAACTGTGAATTTACAATAAGAATGTGCAGAATGTTCACACATGTGTTGGAATCTTAGCATTTTCTTAAGAGATCATCGAATATGTAATGTGCTTGCGTTGCACATCAGATTTTCGGACCAACGCATCGGAGAACATCATGCAATTTAAAACCAAGATTATAACCCAAGTATTAGGCCCAAATGTATAACAATCAATTATTCATTTTTGTTTGCCAAAAAGTTTCAAGCCCAAAGATAAGACTAAAAAAACTAAACCGAACCAAACCCCAACAAAACCATTTTCAAAACCAGAATTTTCGGTTTTTGGTTCAGTTTGAGCCCAAAACCGACCCCTGCACGCCCCTATGTTGCGAGTTAAATGGTCAAAACTTAATAGTTTAGCTACAATAGAAAAGATAAGATGGGTCGAAAGACACTTAAATATTATATCATTGTATTCATACTTTTCACTATCTATTAAAAAAATTGTTTGTTTTTTATTTGGAAAATAAGTGTTTCCAATCAACCAAACTGTTTCAACCTTTTACCTAACCTGCCCATATAAGCCACATCTACTTATACAAAAGTACACTAAATAGAATTAAAAGTACACTAAAATAGAAAATCCAAGGAGGAGTGAATAGAAACCTGTTCAAACACCAATTTGCTATCTTTGACACTAACAGAAACAACTGGATAACCTTTCTGTTTTGTCCACGAATGCATGAGTTTATTTACAGGCTCTTTGGATTCTTCCTCAAGGACGGCCCACAAGTCCTCGGTCTTTGCATTTGAACAAGCATGCTTCTTTATATATTTAGCAAGTGCTCGCTAGTGACAAAGACCCCAAATAGTTAAATAAACAAAGTATGTTTCAGAATTAAGTAAATAAGTCAAATTAATGAAAACAAACCTGAAAAACTTCAGCACCAAGATAGCTCTGCAGCATTCGAATGACAGAAGCACCCTTACGGTAACTTATTGCATCAAAAATTTCATCTATTTCACTCGCGTGATTAATGTCCACCTGGGTTATAAGTTAAACAGATCATGCATATGTATGCATATTACATATTACATATATATATATATATATATATATATATATATAGGAATATATATATATATAGGATCAGGATCATGTGAGAACTATTTTGAAATTGAGAACTTTGAGAACCATTCTAGACCACAAAAAACCCAAAAATTTAAAAAAAAAAATCATAAACCATAAAAAACGCAAAAATGAAAAAGTATAAAAACCAAAAATCTTATTTATCATCCCGGTTTCATTAAAAAAAAAAGAAAAAAAAAACGTCTCAGTTTAGCTAAATTATACACATATGTATAATACGTACATATATGTACATACATGCTTTTTTATACACATGTACAATTTAAGGTAAATGATAATGTGCATATGTGTACATTACGTAACTAGAGATTAAATGAAACAATACACATGTGTACAATACGAAGTTTTTTTTAATGAAACCGGAATAAAATATAAGAATTTTGGTTTTTTTACTTTTTAAAATTTTTTGTTTTTTTTTTGTTTTATAATTTTTTTAAATATTTTTTTAGAGGTTTTTTTTGTGGCTCAAAATGGTTCTCAAAGTTCTCAATTTCCAAAGGGTTCTCTTAGGATTCTTACCCTATATATATATATATACAATTAGCAACTCAAGATTGCATACATAGTTGTAACTTAGGTTTAGGTCATTGTACTTAATTTTAGTTTCTTTTCTTTTTCCTTAAACTTTTTACCTTTTAACCCTCATACTTTTATATCTTTTACAATTTAAACTTAACACATTTTCACCTTCAACTTTGCTCCATATACTTTTCATCTTTTACAAATTATTCGTTTTACATTTTGGTCAAAATTTTGCGAGTTAAAACGTTGCAACGTGGATGTGTGGTCCAACAAATTTTTACACATATTTTTCCCATTTAACGGCTCTGCCTTAACCCGCGGGTCCTAGATTAATTTAATTATTGTTTTCTGTGTTTCGCGTGCTTGTTTCACCGGTTTTATGTCTACTTTTCGTTCGGTTTTACTTTAGCTTAGTTTCGTTTTCTATGTTTAGTTTCTTTTATTTATTTCTATTTTATACGAGCCTTTCCAAAGTCGGTGGTCAATGATGGTGGTGTGGCATTGGTGATACTTAGCACGGTTTACACCCCTACCTCAACGCGAGGGTTTTTATACTGGTTCACGAAAGTTACTCGCCACGGAAAAGGGGATGTTGGGTGAAGGCGGTGGTGGTGATGATGGTGATTTCATGTTTTCAAGTGAAGTGAATGTGTAAATAACGGTTTTACACTCGCCGCCGCAACGCGCGGGTGTCAATTGTAGTTAACTATTTACCAAATTAATGAAAAGGTATAGCAAGAAATGATACCTCAATAGGGTGTGATTCTGAAAGCCCATCAAGGCGAAGACCTTCAGTACTTTCATCAAGAAACTGAGTCCATATTTTCCATTCTGGGAACAACCCATCAGCAGCTAAATAGCTCACCTGATTTCATTTTACAATCAAGTATTGACAGAATTAAAACGTGCATTATAAAATGATAGATTTGAATATAGATTACCCAAGTGGCAAATCCCTCATTCAACCACAAATGTGTCCACCACTCCATAGTTACAAGATTTCCAAACCATTGATGTGCAAGTTCATGAGCTACAACAGTTGCCACCTGAATAGTTCGTTGATCAACTACATCAGTCAGTTCAGTTGATATTAACAGAAATGAGGTCCTGAACATGAAATTACAAAATTACCCTCTGCTTGTTTGCAGCTGCAGAGTGCTTTTCATCATAAAGTAGAGCTGTTTCTCGGTATGTAACTAAACCATAATTCTCCATTGCACCAGCAGCAAAATCAGGAATTGCAATCATGTCCAGTTTGGGTAGTGTATAAGGTGTTGCAAAATAGCTGCAAATTCATAAATTAATAAATATTAGATAATCATCAACAATAACAGTGCAGTAACAAAAGTTAACAGAACATACTCTTTGTACAGCCCAAGGGTTTTAACAGCAACATCTAGTGCAAACTTTCCTTGATTTGCTTTACCAACTTGGGTATAAACCCTCACTTTAATTCCTGCAGGCAGGTCACCAATCGGGTTAGCAAATTATATTATAAGTCATAACATTAATAATTTTAATATAACTACTGTGTTGTACCATCAGGAGTATGGTCTTCAACATAATCAAACAAACCAACAACAGCAGCAACTAAGTAAGTAGACATGATTGGTGATTCCTGGTAGCTAACAGTCTTCAAGTTGCCATTAACTTTCTCGTCAACAACAGGCATGTTTGAAAGAGCTACTAAATCTGAAGGCACCTCAAGTGTGATCTTAAATGTAGCCTAAGAAAGTGCACAAAGTAGTAAAGGATTTATTACAATTTATAACGAAAGTAATATAAAATGTAGGAATCACATACAGAAAGATATTAGTTATACCTTACATGCAGGTTCATCCCAGCAAGGAAAGCACCTTCTGGCATCAGCTGGTTCAAATTGAGTTACTGCCATGTTCTTCTTCTCCCCATTATGTTCATATGTACTACAAAAGTGTAAAATTAAACTCAGTCTTGGTTTTAAAATGTGTGATGTGCTCCAGTGCTTTTTATTTCAAAAAACCAATGCGCAAGGCCTTTGTTACTAAAAAAAGCTTAAAACTCGATAATATTTGAACTACTTAACTTTTAATAACCAAAGGTTAAGAGGCTAAAACAAATTGTTCAATTAAAAGAAAAAAGCTACAGTACAGCCAAAGAAGTTTTATGTAAGTCTATGCATAAGGTACAAGTAGCCTATGCAGAAACTAACTTCAACTCAAAAATATAAAAGCTAGAACTTAATCCCCATAAACAATTTATTATTGTACAGGATTAAAGAGTGGCAATTCACTAATACATCAAAGAAACAGACAAATAAAGAATCAATCAAAGTGAACAGTGAAATAGACAAAAAAAAAAGAAATATGTCCCATATTACTTAATCATTCACCCAAAAATATATAACACTCATCAAACCTAAGAGATAAAACAATTACCTTCTGTAAAATCCTTTCATTTGATCATTCAAGGTGCCATCAAACCTAATAAACAGAGCGCCAGCACCATGGGGCAAATTCTCAGCAAACTCCAACACCAAAACCTCATCTTCCACCAAGAACTCAACGTTCACAGCCTCAAATCCCTAAAAATCATCAATTATTATTATTATTATTATTATCATTATTCATACCACTAACAGACTAATAATAATAATAATACCTTTAAAGCGGATTGAAAGCGGACGGATTTGGAATCAATTTGAAGGTCGGCGGAATTGAGGACGATGAATTTGGTATCGGCGACGATATCAAGGCGGATGTCGACGGTGCCGGAGAATTTGCAGGCGGTGAGATCTGGCGTGAGTTTGAGATCGTAGGATTTAGGGATGGCGAATTTGGGGAGGCGTGGTTGGCATCTGAACTGCTTGTAGTTGTTGTTTGCCATTCTTTCTTTCTTTTCTTTTCTTTTCTTTTCTTGCGTGTCAAGAGAAGATGAAGATGAAGATGTTCAGTTTAAGGGGTATTATTTATAGGAGGAGTTGGAGTTGGAGTTGGAGTTGGAGTTGGAGTATCGGTGTTATCATTTCATTTGTTTTAAATTAAATAAATAGATTCTACTGTTGTTAATATAATGGGCAGAATTATACTTTGCGTTAACTTTACGGGAGAATATGTGATTTAAACAAGAATTAGAATAACAAGAATCGGATTAACGGTTACGAAATTTTGCCGAAAGATATAAATATTTGTGTGTAATTGCTATAAATAATATAGGATAAATACCATATAATACACGGGTGGTTAAAAAATTAAAACAAAAAGGTTAAATTTAAAGATTGTTTGGTATTGAGTTTGAAAAATGCTTATTGACTTTTTCAAAAAACCATTTTGAAAAGCCCGGATTTTAGACTTTTGAAAAGCTTCCTTTTAAAATCTCTCATAAAGCTAAAATAAAAAGATTTTTTTTGATTGTCAAACACATATTAACTTATTGGCTTCTTGAAAACATCAATAAGTCAATAAGCATTTTTCAAACTCAATCCCAAACATGCCCTTAATAATATACATAATAACATATCTTAGGCAATGTGTAGTGGGCGTGGGTTAGGGCAACATTTGGGCGCGAAGGGGCGCGAACACCCCCCCCCCCCACCCACCCCCGGCGATAAGTGGGCGAAAAGGGGCGGGGCGTGGTTTATTTGTCGCCGGATTGTTTAAAAAATAATATTATTATTTTAAAATGACCGTTGCAAAGGTCAAATGTAAAAAAAAATTAATTAATTAAACAATATATATATATATATATATATATATATATATATATAAACATACACCATTCTTCTCCATTTTATATCCATTTTATACACAATTCATATCCAAATTCTTACAAAAAATTAGCAAAATGAATCCTAAAAACAACCCGAACCAACCGAACTACCAATTCCCTACTTTCGGTCAAACGTATGGTTCGCAACCGAACCAACCGAACTTATAATGGAACTCGATGAACCTAAACCAACCGAACTATCCGTTTCTTCTCCATCTTATATGTTTTTTATTTTATTTTTAGTTATGTACTTTTCTTTTTAGTTGTGTTTTTTTATTTCTTTTTAATTTTAATGCATTTTTATTTAATTATTTAAATAAAATGATTTTTATTTGTTATTTTAATTATAAAAAAAATAATAAAAAAAAATATTGTGGGCCCAATTTGTAGCCCTGAAGAAACACGGATCCGTTCCCCTAGTCGGGTCCTGGATCCAATGAGTCCACAGGGTAGGATACAATAACAAGTAATACAATATGAGTACCACTTCCCAAAGTCCAATGACCGGAACCTGCAAAACAGACACCGTGAGTCTCGTTACGGGAAGGACAAGAGGGGGGGTCTTCCCGTAACCACCCTCCGGCGTGAGAATCAGTACCGTTCTTAAGAGAGAAAGTACTAAGAGTAAACAGAGTAAGTACAGTGAGAGTATATGTAAGGCCCCGAACCCGGTAGCCCTACTTTAGAGTCGGATTTACTCATAAACACAGTTCTTCAAATCAGAGTTTATTAAAACTTTTCGCGGAATATAAAACATCAATCATTTGTTACAAAACATTAAATCTTTTCTTTGAAACCATAACACAAAACCTTATATTTAAAACATCTTTACTTCTTTCTTCAGATGCCAGCCGTTCAATCCATGCCGTGTGTCATCCTCATGCTAACTCTGTAATCAGCTCACCTGCGTGCATACTAAAAGTCAGCTACGCTGAGTGAGTTCTAGTTAATCAAGCAACTTATCATACAACCACTTCATACAATATATACGTATCCGAAGACACATAGTCCACTGTCTAACATGCCACTGTTTAACCACTTAATTACCCCTATAGCTTGGCCTCTTAATTACCCCTACAGCTTAGCCACTTATGCCACTATATGCCACTTGATGCCACCTTAATAACGAAGTCACGTATAGGCTTACCCTACCACGTACTATCGTCATGCCACTAACACTCTTACTAGACTCTGCCACTTCTATCACACTCTACCACTACTTGTCAACAGCACTCTTTATACCAATACAATATTTACATAATTAGCAATCGCATCATAGAATACATACACACTAACAACCACTTGACAATCACTCTCCTTGACGATACGTGCAATATCCGAAGACCGTTCACGTACCGACAAGCATTACATAACAGCTACTTGTATAACATCTATACACTTACCACTTAAGGTAAGTGTATTCACACTTTCGCATCTAACCTGCTTAACTTACCACTTAGCCTCTTATTTACACCTACCACCTTGCCACTTTGCCACTTTAATAACGTATAACGTTATGCCACTTTGCCACTTTAATAACGTATAACGTTATGCCACTTTGCCACTTTAATAACGTAAAACGTTATGCCACTTTGCCACTTTAATAACGTAAAACGTTATGCCACTTTGCCACTTTAATAACGTATAACGTTATGCCACTTTGCCACTTTAATAACGTATAACGTTATGCCACTTTGCCACTTTAATAACGTAAAACGTTATGCCACTTTGCCACTTTAATAACGTAAAATGTTATGCCACTTTAATAACGTAAAAAGTTATGCCACTTTGCCACTTTAATAACGTATAACGTTATGCCACTTTGCCACTTTAATAACGTAAAACGTTATGCCACTTTGCCACTTTAATAACGTAAAACGTTATGCCACTTTGCCACTTTAATAACGTAAAACGTTATGCCACTTTGCCACTTTAATAACGAAGGCACGTATAGGCTTACCCTACCACGTACTATCGTTATGCCACTAACACTCTTACTAGACTCTTGCCACTTCTAACACGCTCTACCTCTACTTGTCTACAACACGCTTCATATCATTTACATAATGAGCAAGTCACATCAACAATCATACACACATAATAACGATGGCACGTACAGGCTTTCCCTATCACGCGCTCACGTTATGCCACTAACACCCTTACTAGACTCTTGCCACTTCTAACACACTCTACCTCTACCTGCCTATATCACACTTCATATCAGTTCGGTATTTACGTAATAAACATGTTACATCATAACATTCATACACACTATCAACCACTTGGAATTTACTATCCTTGGCGATACGTGCAATATCCGAAGATCGTTCACGTACCGACAAGCATTATAAAATATGTACCTCGTATAACATCTATAGCATACACTTACCACTTAAGGTAAGTGTATTCATACTTCACATCGAGTATGCACACAGCCCCGAAAACATAACAAGGAATGGGGCTAGAAACTCACCTGGACTCTGCTTCTTCCTCTGGTAGCTGTAAATCTCTTGTTTAACTGAGCTCGGCTAACTGTACAAGTTATACGTATCAATACTCGCCTGACCTAATCTGGTGGCCTAGTATTAGCTTACTTTAACTTATCGCTTTTAATTTATTTTCTAAACGAACTTCACTTCAGGCGAAGTTAAACCTTAGGCGAACTTGGCTTCAGGCGAAGTTAAACCTTAGGCGAACTTGGCTTCAGGCGAAGTTAAACCTTAGGCGAACTTGGCTTCAGGCGAAGTTATCCTTAGGCGAACTTGGCTTCAGGCGAAGTTATCCTTAGGCGAACTTATGCTTGAAGGCGAAGTTACGCTTGAAGGCGAAGTTACGCTTGAAGGCAAAGTTCATCAGGCGAACTTAATCTTGCAGGCGAAGTTATCGCGCTGCAGATCTGTTTGCCCATAAATCCTTCGTTTCTTCGCCAAATAACTCGATTTTGGTACCCATGAAATCGTATGATCGGCGCCTTCAAATCCCAACCATCAAATCGGCCTAAAATCGACGTTTTAGGGGTCCGATTTGGGCAGTTTGGGTTTCGGGTCCGGTTAACCCATCCAATCCTAACCATTTACAGTAATATTAGCTTTGTTGGATTTGTTCTTACCTTACCAACTCATATCTGTCAACAAAATCTCGGGTCTCGGCTTCGAATCTCGATCGGTTAGAATGTGTGTGTATGTGTGTGTTAGGAGTTTTAGGGTGTAGGGTGAGAATGAAGATATTTTGGGTTTAGGGGATATTTATATCCCTTAAATCCCATTCTCATTTAACCCATCTCAAATAATCCAAGTTCACAACCCGCATCCATTACCCAACACTAGCCCGATTCATACCAACTCCTATTCTGTTATTTATTTCCTTATAAACCCGAGTAAACTTTCCCTCTATTATTAAGTAATATAATTAATATTATCTTGAAATTTCGGGATGTTACAAGTCTTCCCTCCTTAAAGAGGTTTCGTCCCCGAAACCTAACTCATTCCCTATAAAAGGAAAACTTCTTATATTTACACGCTTTATTGAATCGCCTTCGTTTTCTGTGTTACCCTTCTTACTTCCGGCTTTGCAGTCATCGAATGGTGGTCATGTGTATTAGCTATTTAAGGTAGCTTGTCCATGAGGCCCTCGATGTACCAAGTCCATCAGTATTCTTAAAGGGACAACACAAACATCATCACTCAAGGAACTATTCAGTACAAGGATAGCAAGGCTAACAGGTAATAACAGTGGCCAGCTGTGACTAGCTGATCACGTTGCTTTCCGTGTCCTATACACTTCCCTTTATGAGTCTATTTGTGCTGGTTCTACTTAAGTAGTTAGTCAAATCAAACAATCAATTATTCCTATCCCTGTCATTCACATATCTTTTCTTTCTCATTAACATATATCATTTAATCATACACCTTACCTTTACTGATCTTGCTTGAGCGACACATGGCATTCTTGAACTGGCATCTTCTTTCCTTTCTTACTTAAATCCCATTTTCTGTTCGAGTCTAAGCATGTAGGATGCTTAAATCTCTCGAACTTATGCTCTGATACCAACTTGTAAGGCCCCGAACCCGGTAGCCCTACTTTAGAGTCGGATTTACTCATAAACACAGTTCTTCAAATCAGAGTTTATTAAAACTTTTCGCGGAATATAAAACATCAATCATTTGTTACAAAACATTAAATCTTTTCTTTGAAACCATAACACAAAACCTTATATTTAAAACATCTTTACTTCTTTCTTCAGATGCCAGCCGTTCAATCCATGTCGTGTGTCATCCTCATGCTAACTCTGTAATCAGCTCACCTGCGTGCATACTAAAAGTCAGCTACGCTGAGTGAGTTCTAGTTAATCAAGCAACTTATCATACAACCACTTCATACAATATATACGTATCCGAAGACACATAGTCCACTGTCTAACATGCCACTGTTTAACCACTTAATTACCCCTATAGCTTGGCCTCTTAATTACCCCTACAGCTTAGCCACTTATGCCACTATATGCCACTTGATGCCACCTTAATAACGAAGTCACGTATAGGCTTACCCTACCACGTACTATCGTCATGCCACTAACACTCTTACTAGACTCTGCCACTTCTATCACACTCTACCACTACTTGTCAACAGCACTCTTTATACCAATACAATATTTACATAATTAGCAATCGCATCATAGAATACATACACACTAACAACCACTTGACAATCACTCTCCTTGACGATACGTGCAATATCCGAAGACCGTTCACGTACCGACAAGCATTACATAACAGCTACTTGTATAACATCTATACACTTACCACTTAAGGTAAGTGTATTCACACTTTCGCATCTAACCTGCTTAACTTACCACTTAGCCTCTTATTTACACCTACCACCTTGCCACTTTGCCACTTTAATAACGTATAACGTTATGCCACTTTGCCACTTTAATAACGTATAACGTTATGCCACTTTGCCACTTTAATAACGTAAAACGTTATGCCACTTTGCCACTTTAATAACGTAAAACGTTATGCCACTTTGCCACTTTAATAACGTATAACGTTATGCCACTTTGCCACTTTAATAACGTATAACGTTATGCCACTTTGCCACTTTAATAACGTAAAACGTTATGCCACTTTGCCACTTTAATAACGTAAAATGTTATGCCACTTTAATAACGTAAAAAGTTATGCCACTTTGCCACTTTAATAACGTATAACGTTATGCCACTTTGCCGCTTTAATAACGTAAAACGTTATGCCACTTTGCCACTTTAATAACGTAAAACGTTATGCCACTTTGCCACTTTAATAACGTAAAACGTTATGCCACTTTGCCACTTTAATAACGAAGGCACGTATAGGCTTACCCTACCACGTACTATCGTTATGCCACTAACACTCTTACTAGACTCTTGCCACTTCTAACACGCTCTACCTCTACTTGTCTACAACACGCTTCATATCATTTACATAATGAGCAAGTCACATCAACAATCATACACACATAATAACGATGGCACGTACAGGCTTTCCCTATCACGCGCTCACGTTATGCCACTAACACCCTTACTAGACTCTTGCCACTTCTAACACACTCTACCTCTACCTGCCTATATCACACTTCATATCAGTTCGGTATTTACGTAATATTTTCTCGGGGCGGAAGCATGTTTTTACTGAGATGTTTAAGTACATACTGAACGCATGGATTTGCGTGTATTTATAAATATTTGATTGTACGGGAATCGTACGGAATGGGTACAGTACTGGGTTAACAGTGTCCCCAGATGTCTTTGGAAGTGTTACTGGGTTAACTGTGTCCCCAGATGTCTTTGGAAGTGTTACTGGGTTAACTGTGTCCCCAGATGTCTTTGGAAGTGTTTCTGGGTTAACGTTGCCCCCAGAATGAGTACAGTACTGGGTTAACAGTGTCCCCAGATAATATTATATTTTGATAATGATTTATCATGGTTTACTCGAATTGTGAAACTCACCAACTATTCGTAGTTAACCCGTTTTCTCACATGCTTTTCAGGTACAATTAAGATGAAGTGATTGCTTACGTGCTAAGTGCTTGATGTGTGTAAGATTTGCGTGCGGGATGTTAGGATACATTATAACAGATAGAATTATGTATCGCATTGTATGATGTGTGTATCACCTAGACAGAAATGGAATACAAGATAATGTAATTTGAAGTATATTAATGCATTAAGTTTTCTTTATAAACAATGTGGTTGATATCAGAGGTGTCTGTTGCATCTCGTTTACGTTTCCACAACGGTTACGGGGTGTTACATTGTCATCCATGTCACAGGACTAAATGATCGTTGTCACCTCTGACAAAGTTAATCTGGCTAGATCCTTAGTCTTTTTAATCAGTGCAACATTCATGTCCCAGCTTTGTGCAGAGAATTGACCAGCTTGTTATTTGTTTCAACAGAAGTCATATTGATGTTTGCAGATCGCATTTCAGTTACCAAAGTGATAAATCGTTGAAGCTGTGTCTCCAAGGACTCTCCCAGAACATGATTGAACATGTTAAACTTTTGTCGTAACAAATCTTGTCGACTTTTTCTCATATCCTCATCCCCCCCACACACCTAAATAAGGGCTTCCCAAAAGGTTTTGCTGACTGTAGCTCTCTGAATCCTAGAGCAATTTCAGGTGAAAGGGCCATTGTTATGGCAAGAGCCTTCTCATCGTCCTCAATGTTTTCAAAATCTGCGACGAACTACATTTCGACGGTCTTTACAACTACTTCATCAATATTCTCTCTCTTTTGAGTGATAGGTTGACGACCCCTGACAATGCTTCTCCAAATCTTTGCATCCTTCATCTTCACATACTTTTCGAACCTGAAATTCCCCTCATGAGACAATAGACGGGGTACACGAGTAGCAGTTCCCATAATGAAATCCAAATCTTGATGCAAAGCAGCATTTGATGATGTGTTACTTAGATGATCCATTTCAATCTAAGGTCCAAGAACAGTCCAATCTAAAAGTCCAAGACTAAGTCCAAATGTAAGTCCAATGAACCAAGGCCCAAAATAACCAGGCCCAAATTCAAACTAAAGCCCGAAAACAGTGAAAGCCGAGAACCCATGAGAAGAGAACACAAGATTAAGCCCGAGAACCCTGTATTCTAACCAAGAACACTTAAGCAGAAGACACAGTAGCCGAGAACACACAAGTAGTCCTGAGAACCCTGTATTTTAGCCAAAAACGTCCAAATATGCCAAGAACAATTAAATGTAGCCGAGAACAACTGAATATGGCAGAGAACCTTTGTTTGACACCCGAGAACGATCAAAAGATGCCGGGAACAATCAAACCTTTGACTTGGTAACCTTGGTAAGCAAATCAAATCCCGAGAATTCAAGGATTTGAATTTAATTCAAAGATCAAGTCAAATATATCCCATACATAGCTCCAACGAATCCAATGAACACGAAGAACACATGGATCTTGATTTCCAGAAAGCTTTCAAAGAACATCAGCCACAAACACGATCTTGAATCCTTGATATCACCAACATCGAGCCTAGAATAGGTTTATAGGCTCGTATACCAATTATAAGTCCCAAAACAGGATCTAATGTGATATCAATAAACCCGATGTTAGGCGGAAACTAACAACTAGTTGATTCAAGACAAATGCGAACAGACACAAATAATCACACGATTGACTTCAAAACACACGTTATGTAACGTCGGGTGCTTAAGCCCTTCACAAGGATTACAATATGATTAAGAATATGATACTGAGTAACCATATACCTCTCCCACCATTCTACTAATGATCGACCCCTCATAATGACCTAGTCAAGGTATATATAACTAGTTTTTTACCCGGCGCGTTGCGCCTGGTCAGGCCGATTTTATACTAGAAATATTAGATCATGTAACAATCTACAAAATCATATCATTACATGTTTCTTAGACTTGAACCATAAGCGCTTAATTCTTAACAACCATTTCCAAGGAAAAGATTATACTCAAACTGCTAGGCCACTAAAAAATGAAGTTAAAGATTAAATCAAAACCATCTATGATACAAAAAAAATTGTTTCCATCCTTTTGTACCTTGAATTAGATCAGGTGAATTCACCTCTGTGGTAATCTTTAGTCTGCTTTTGCAAAAATTTATACAAATAATAAGGCATAATCAATAAATAACCAACAAAAATATTCAATAATAAGAGGTACATCATTGAACACGTCCCAACATCAACCAACCTGCTCATTTTATCCAATGTGAGCAAATCATTGAACAACTTGACAATCCCAAAATTTCAACATTGGAAACACATTCACGCCTAACCTGAATATGTTACATAACATGTATACAACTTAGCACTTACTCTGCAATGATCAATATGACAGACACAAGAAAGATACTTTTTATGGGTTACTAAACTTAAATGTTGCAGGATTTTTCATATTATATGGTTTTGCCACTGTGCTTATCTTGTTTTTGCTGCCGTCCAAATCTCATCTACTACTGTAGTAAAAATTTGCCCATTTTATTGCAGTCATGATGAATGACTATAAAGGAAATAATGGTATTTGTTACTGTTGATGATGAGCATTTGACATGCTAAAGTTTCTTTGTTTAGTTAAGGACTATTTACAAATATATCCTTGTTATGAGCCTTTTTTACTTGGGCAGGCTTCATCGATGAAAGCATTACTTCTTGATTTGCAGTCTTCAAAACCTCAGAACAATCTAAATCAGTAAATTACACAACCACCCAAATTAGTAACAACTAAACAAAAAAAAAACACACACAAAAAATGAAATGAAACAGGAAGATCGACTTACGAGTGCAAGTGGCCTGGATTCTAAATTGAACAGTTTGACTAAATGTCTGCAAATAGTGAACAAATACATGTTAGCCTTAATATTAATGCAACTTACAAAGCATACAATAAAATAATAAATTCCAATCATTCGTGATCCTTAACACCACCATGAAAACTGAGCACATGTATGAACATAGAATGAACTCATGAAGAATATAAAGGAATACATGATGTGGTAATGGTAACCACAAGTTGAAAATGATGGCTCCTATTGCACCCATTTCAGACGCAACTTTCAACCTGATACCTTTATTGCATCCATTTCTTCCATTTTTGAACTCTTATGTAGCAAAATCGAACACATAATTCCAAGGGCAAATGAGGAACAAAAACAAACTACACAAGTATACTCTACTCAAAACACCTTACCTTTCTAAAAATACCTTACATTCCTTGTGCCTGTTAATGTCATTGAGATCTTCGTCTCCCTCGTGCTTACTTTTCTAAAATCATTTGAAAATAGCAAAATTAACGATATCAACAAAGAAGATTTAGGATACATGATGGCTGCAAAATCACAGTTGCATAGCCCTTAATGGAGCCATCCGGAAATTGCTCCGCCAAGCCACAACCCGAATCATGAATGTCTCATTAAATAAAGTGATCATCATAGCCTACATTAAAATCATTACCAATGATGCCCCTGTTTCAATCGTAACTTCAGGGAAGTCGTTTTTGCTATTGATCGTTACGGACAACAGCAGAACCCCACCAAAAGAACTAATTGGGTGCCAAGAACCCTAAATTATCTAATAGTATAACTGAGCCATAGATCCTCTTTGTACAACCCCAAAGTCACGTTCACAAACCAATAGCTAACGTTTGAAAAGCCAAAATTGGATAAGGTTAGATGTTAACCCGTAACAAATGTTACATTGTAGAAAAGCACGAACACCGAAAGCTTCCAATTCCAAGTTGTAACCACTCGTCTCCACCACAAAAGACACTGACAGGAGAAGAAAAGATGTGTCAACGGCTCACACCATCGAAGCTAACAGCCATCGCTTCAGCAAACCACCACCACACAACTCGCTTCAGAATGGAAAATGGGTTCAATTAACTCTAAATTGAAATCAATGGATACCTACAATTCGCCAAGAATTAACCTGGCCCCATCTAAAAACAGTTCGTACTAACAAAGTGTCGAACCCAGGAGCCAAACGGGTCAGAGCAACCAAAGCGAGCAACAAAACCATCCGGCCAAAGCATATCTTATTGTTAATTTTCGTAACCATTATCATATATACTAAAACTTAAAAGAAAATCTTTGTGGTAACAAACTTGCCAATTATACTTATTAGCCAATTTTCGTAACCATTATCTTATATACACAAATGTATCAAACTTGATACAAGTTAGAAGCATTGATAAGCTTTGTAGTGGCATGTCATAAGTGTTCACTATTTATTCTTAAATTTTAATAGTCGAGAGAAAAATAGTCAATTTACCAAATCTCAAACCTTTTGGGTTTTTTTCCAAAAATGTCTTTAAAAATAAATTTGAAACCCAAATCATGTTTAAGATTCTAACTTTTATCCTTTGACATTTTCATGTCAACACTTTGAACCCATAACAAATCGATAAATCTATTTGCATTCTCAAACTTTCAAAAATACTCAGATTTATCATTTCTAACTCATAACAAATTTTGACTCAATGTAGTTAATTTGTACCGAACAATCTATTTACCAATTTTTTACTGTAATAACAAAATTATAATCTTCAATAATATACATAGTAAAATATGTTAATGATAACATTTGAAATTATATATTCTTTTTCAATCTTTAACAAACATGGTTTGTTGATAATTTTTGGATCTCATCAAGTATTTCGGAATATATAGTAAAATAATATGTTAATATTTATTTTTATAAAAATATATAACTCAACCCTATATATATATATATATATATATATATATATATATATATATATAATGTAAAAAAGGAAAATAAATATGAACATGTATTAGGGTCAATTAAGATCTTAGTTTTGAAAGGGAAAAAGTTGCGGTGTTTAACCATAAACTGACACGTATCACAATTATTTTACTTTATTAGAACATGTAGATGTAGAATTTTAGTTTATATAAAGATAATATAGAAGTAAGTGATTATATGGAATATATGGGTGCTTAAAAGTGAATGTAGTGTTAGAAGAAATGAGAGTGTTTTGTGTTTAAAAGTGTGAGTGAAAATTGATGTGGCACGTTTAGTTTCTTTTTACTCATCTATCATTATGGATGTTCTATGTAAGAGCATCCACAATGGTGAATGAGGAAAAATTAACTAGCACGCCACATCAGCTGTCACATTAGATTTCCACTCATTCACTTTCAAACACAAAAAATCTCATTTTTTCTCTACCACTACATCCACTTTTAAACACTTCTATATTTTACATAATCACATACTTCTATATTTTCTTTCTATAAAATAAAATACTTTTATAAACTAACATACTTTATTTAAGTATCTTATATTTTTATTTCATATTATTTAAAAGTAAAATAAGTTCTAAAAAGTCATATAAATAAAAACTAAAATTACATAACAATAAATAAAACAATCGCACGCAAACATAAACTAATGTTAAAAAATCTACTTCACTCAAACCGACTATTGGTTAATAGACCATATATGCTCCACTAAATCATTTCGAAGCGCATAATGAGCTTTATTGTTACGTATATTCCTAAATCTTGTGAAGTGTCATTCGAAATGTACTGTCAATCCATGGTTTGCTGGTTCAAGTTCTTCACCCTCATCATCTGACCAATTGGTTATGGTGTCTCCTTCATCTTCTACAATCATATTATGTAGTACAATGTATGCATACATTATACCACTTAACCTTCTTTAATTTAAAAAGAAAGATAATTAAAGTGGAGGTTGAAATTGGTTTTAAAATTTAAATGGAAATTAATTACATTGGACCCACTTATCATGTTTAGTTCCATATAGTTTGGTGAATATGCTTTAAAATGAACATCACCTCCGATATACATTTATCTAGTTCATAATTTTAAACAATGTCACATCAGAACTGAACACCACTGAAGATGATGTAAGTGGACATGTGCTAAAAATATGTAAAATTGAGCTGAAGTGATACGTACAAGTACATGTAGGCTTGGGTCTATGGATACACATATGCACATATTACATATATATGATATATGTATATGGCTTTTAACTGCACCGTTTGATATTAATAAAAAAAGAAAAAAAAACGTTACTTACCTTTATAAATAAAGAAAACGTATTGAATGTTGAAATATTTTGTATGGAAGTTATGTAGGAGTAGGGTAGAAGGAAGACGTACAATTGTTTTACTATTTTGTTGAATCAACGAGAAGTCCAACCCAAGACCCTCTTATATTTCATATGGCTGGTGGTCCCGGGGCTTCCGTGTTATCCAGTTTCTTTTATAAAATGGGTAAGTTTTTTTCTTTTCAGTTCTGTTTTGTAATATATAGATAGATAAGTTGCTTGGGTTATTCATACACCATGTTGGTTATTTATACACCAGGGTGGCCTATACGAGTCGTATAGGCTCTATACGGCTCGTATAGGTGCATAGTTAAGTCATTTTCAAGCAGAAGTGTCAGGTTTTATTCTTTTGTATCGTATAGGCCCTATACGGCTCGTACAGGGCTATATGATTCGTATAGGGTCTATTTGACTCGTATAGCTTTTTTTTATTCAATTTTAAAATTACAAAATATTAACAATACACCCGAGTTGGTTATAAAATAAAAATATATATAACAACCTACGTACAACATGAGCGTTTCAGGGTAACTACTTTTTAGTTTTATTTGTTAGTGTAGATGTTTTGGCTCGTGTTAACTCAGCTTTGAAATGTAGTCTTTATAATTTATAATATTATACTTTAATGCCTTATAGACACATGACAAATGAAATAGAAGTTGTCGGGTGACGCATTATTTAACGTATTTAAATACTTTATCATCATTTTTTTACTCTAATTGATTGCGCTTGTAAAAGAAAAACTTTTAAAACATAAATAAGCAAAACTATAATAATCCATACGCGATAATTAACTAAGCAACCAAACAAACATGTAATCATAAGGACCGAAACATAATATCCAAAACAAAAGGTCCCAAACATAAGGTCCAAAACATAAAGTTCAAAATACATCAACATCTAAACACCCGATGATAAAATAACGACTACAAGTTCAAAATACATCAACATCTAAACACCTGATGATAAAATAACGACTAATATGGTGGGGCCTCATGTGCTTCTGGCGGCGGTGAACCAAGTATGCCCGACTGTGCTGGAACCGTACGACTCTCCTCCGTCGCCTGCATAATCATCCAATCCATCATCCATGCGACCCTAGCGTCTATACGGAGAGTGGTAGCAACAAGCTCACGTAACGTATCATCCACATGTACTGGGATCGGCGGCACTGGTCTAATCACATGATGGCGTGGCGCCGGGTGCTCGAGCTCTGGCTCTAGCTCTGGCTCTGGCTCTGCATCTGGCTCTGGCTCTGGCTGTGGCTCTCGCACCGCAATGAAACGAGTCTGCCTCCCAACCTTTTTAGTGATCCTCATCAGCCCACATGTCTGCTTACCGATTGGATTCTGCTCGTATTTTTCTGTCATAGAACGCTTGATTCGATTCTGAAAACAATTGAGCCCCATAGCAAGGGTCGTGACATAGGCGCTGCACGCAATCGAGGACTCCTCCCTAAACTGGTATCTGGTAGCAAAGTATGAGGCAATGCAATGCGCTAGGTTGCACCTAGCAGGTGCAAAAAGATAATGCAAGAAGAACAGATAAGTCTGCGTGACCACTCTTGGCCAACCCCCCCCCCCCCCCCCCGCCCGGCAATCGTATACACAATAACCTTATGGAGATATCGGTGCACCGGGTCTCTCAAAGCACTAGCCCTAGCCTTTGAACCATATTCCCTATCGCCAATCTGAGGCCACCAACCAGACAACTCATCTAGGGTAGCCTCTGTACGAGCATCCAAGAATAAATCAGTCATTGTCTCCTCTTCAGTGTAGAACCCAAGTGCAACCGCAAACCGCGGTAGAGTAAGGTCAAACACCCTACCGCATAACCGAAAGGATACAGCAACATCGGTATGAATCGACTCGATTGGCACTGGATTAAAATTGAAAGTGGATAAGAACTCTAGTGTTATTTCTCGATACCCGATTGCGTTACCCGGCATCAAACATGCGCCTCCAAGGAGTGTTTACCCCGATAATATCCTCAACATGGCTTTTTTGAGCCAGTTCCTCCAAGAAAGGCCACTCAATAGTGCGGGTGTGACAACCGGTAAATTCCCAAACCCTTAAACTAAGTAATCACCTAATAATTAGGTGATTGTAAATATTATGCGCGCTATGTTAGAATCAGCGCGGGCATTTGTTATGTTTGCCCTGCGCGAGCGCGCCATGTTAGTCAGCGCGTGCATTTATTATGTGCGCCCTGCGCGAAGCGCACCATGTTAAGAACTAACGTGAGCATATGTTATATGCGCCATGCGCGAACGTTTTGGCCTTATGTTTTTCATGAAACTTAAATATGTTGTCTAAATGGGTTGACCGTCACGCATGAGGCTAAGGCGGGTGCATCCCAAACCAATTATGCGCGTGCGGGAGGGGAACTAACCTACCCGCATGGCGGGAACGTTGAGAGCTAGTTTGTCTAAAGCTCCAAGATGGAATTGACTTCAACATGACTGATCACTATGTTGAAATACCAAGACCCCCTGGAGAATCTACAAATGAAACTCAAATGTCCCTAACTGCGAGAAGGTTACGTACCTACCCGCAGCAAAGACATGTCCTATACGCAGAAAGCTATGCGCACAAAGTTATACGCGCAGAACACTTAGTCTATTCTCCAGTTATAAGGAGATTACTCCCGCCCAAAAGGAAACAGTAGCGTGTTTCAGAGATTTCTACTTTTTACTGTACAACTGACAAAAGCATACTGTTAGCCACCCTACTCTCACCAACCACAGACCTGCATGTTCTGTCCAAATCAAATCAAAATCTTTTATCCACCACTCCACTCTTAAGTAAATAATAATAACTTCCATACTTTATCATCATTACATTTAGATATGAAAAGATTTCAATCCCCTAAAGCAAGGGATTGTGTTCCCTTGAGTTTGCCTATAAATATGTGACCAAAATTATCACCCAAACACACTTCAAACTCCTCTCTTAAAGTTGCAAACTGCACAAAACATCGCCCAAGCATCCGTTTGATTTCCAATTCCGTTCCTGTTACTAGGTAAGCCGAGATTATAACCCTAAGACCTACTTTCCAACCCTTATATTCTTTTATCTCTCGATCTTGATATATATATACTTGTTATTTAATCGTATTATAGACCTTCAAATCCGGGGTCAACACCAAGAAAACCCGAATCTCGATTAATCCCTTAAAGAACCACAGGTGAGTCTCACAGCCCCTATTTTTACTGTTTTCACTATTTTTAAACTATTTTCGGGGCAAGGGACACGTACTTAAATAATGTTTTATCATGGTATGCTTACAAGCTATGCAAGCGATTATGTGTTTAAGTTATGTTTCATGATGAGCAATGCAAACGGTTATCTAAGGTTTTCGATGTATGTGCGCTAGAACTCGAGTAAGTGATCACTTTACCATTGGAACTCTAAGGGTAGGGACTGCTGGTTTGATCCACCCACTCGTAGGGGTCGCACCTCTTTGCATGGACGAGTGCCTAGTATGATCATGGGGCAGTACTATGGGTTTGAGCCCGCTCGTAGGGGTCGCACCTCTTTGCATGGACGAGCGCCTTGTTTTCCGGCACAACGTCCGCTCGTAACCCGCGGGACGGAATTATTGATTAGCTCGTAGTGGCAGCGCCACTTTGCATGGACGAGCACATTTTCCTGAAACGTCCGCGCGTAACCCGCGGGACGGAATTATTGATTAGCTCGTAGTGGCAGCGCCACTTTGCATGGACGAGCACATTTTCCTGAAACGTTCGCGCGTAACCCGCGGGACGGTATTACTTATTTTAGCTCGTAGTGGCAGCGCCACTTTGCATAGACGAGTACAGTTCCCAGAAATGTTCACGCGTAACCCGTGGAACGATTTTATCAGAATATGTTGATAGAACTATGTTTTACCAAGCATGTGTTTTAATAATGCTATCAGAATTATGTTTCAGAATGATTTGTATCAAGATTTTGATGCAATACGATTTATCAAGTTACTAAAACTTGTGAACTCACTCAGTTTATACTGATTCAAATGTTTTTACGTGTCTTTCAGGAGATAACTAGGTAGCGCATGGAGTCACACTTAGAGCACCTCACGCTGAACATCTAAAACTAGCTTTTTGGAAGATTTTAGTTCTATCCCTTCGATGCGCGTGGTTGTACCCGCCGCGCAAGGGGATATGGCGTGGAAATCTTCAACAGTTTTTATACTTGGATGTTTTTATGAAATTTTTAAACAATGTAATGTATTTGTATTAAACATTTCATGCGCAATGAAAATCTTTGAATGTTTGCAATGGCCCGTGCTTAATTATCAATCCCCACTCGCGCGCGCCCGGCTGTTTCCGCCGTTCAGGGCCGGGTGTGACAGATTGGTATCAGAGCACTGGTTATAGCGAACTAGGAAAAGTTTTAACCTAGACTATAACCGTTGGGGAATCGCATGAAATATTTTTTCAAAGAATATTTTCAAAAGAAACTATACACACTTAGGAACCCGGGTCACACAGTGTCTAGTAAATAATGATAACATTATGTGCTCAGAGTACATGCGCTAAGTCATATATTTTCATTCTTTTAAAGCGAGAATGCCTCCAACTAAAGCCAAAGGAATTACCATGACACCCGAGGAACTCGCGGAAATAATCGCGCAAGCAATCGCAACACATGAGGCCAGCAAGGCCGAATCAAGTCAGGGTCGTCAGAATGAGACCCCAGAACCCGAATCAGGAGCCTTGGACAAAGGATGCTCCTATAAGACATTCGTGGCCTGTAAGCCTTGGCCATTCAAGGGAACCGAAGGGGCCATTGGGCTCTACAACTGGATTGACAAGATGGAGACAGTTCTCTCCATTAGCGGATGTAGTGAGAACCAGAAGGTCCTTTACGCGACCTGCATGTTCCAAGAGGCAGCTTCGTCTTGGTGGAAGCTTCAAACGAAAACTTTGGGGCGAGAAGTTGCTCTCCACAAGACCTGGGAGGAACTGAAGGAGATGATGATGAGAAAGTTCTGCTCTCGCGCAGAAATCCAGAGTCTACAACAGGAATTCTGGAACCACACCATGGTAGGAACGGATATCGACGCCTACAACAACCGGTTCAACGAACTTTGCCAGTTGGTGCCAGACATGGCAAACACGGAGGAAAAGAAGATCGAGAGGTACATTTTTGGGTTACCTCCTGTTGTTAGAGTTCCGCTCAACGCCGCAGCGCCTCCAACCTTTGATGAGGCGGTAGCGCGGGCCATCACCCTTACAAGGGATACGGTCCGTGCGGGTATGTTGACTACGCGCGGAATCGAGCAGCGAACCTCTGATCTCAAGAGGAAATGGAACTCTCACCACCGAGGGTCCGACTCCAAGCAGCCACCGTTCAAGAAGCAGGAAAGCGCAAGGGTTTACGCGATTCAGTCCGCGGAGCCACCACGAAAAGGATACAGCGGGCCTCGCCCATGGTGCAGCAAATGCAAGTATCACCACGAGGGTGAATGCGCGAGAATCGAATGTGCCAAATGTGGCAGACCAGGGCACAAGACGATGAATTGCCGTGTCAGAGAAGCTGGGGCAAGCGACAACTGCTACGCTTGCGGGAAGCCAGGGCATTTTAGTCGGGATTGCCCGCAAAAGGGGAACCAAGCTCGCGGGAGAGCTTTTGTGATCGGCGCAGGCGAAGCTAAAGAAGAGCCGAATGTGGTAACCGGTACGTTTTTGCTTAACGGCCATTTTGCATCTGTCTTATTTGATACTGGCGCTGACCTTAGTTTTGTATCCGCCGAGTTTAAAGACTCCCTAGGTCTAGCAACCAGTAAGCTAGACACACCTTATACTATAGAACTAGCCAATGGTAGGCAGTTATGCGCGAACGAAAGAACTGAACAATGTGTATTAATCATGGGAGGTCACGGGTTCAATATTAATTTGTTACCAATAGACTTGGGAAGTTTTGACATTGTGGTAGGTATGGATTGGTTGGTCGAGAACCACGCGGAAGTTATTTGCCACGAAAAACAGGTTCGGGTCCCACTGTTGAACGGAGAAACCTTAGTGATTCAAGGGGAAGGAAGGGGAGTTGCGACGAAATTGATTTCGTGCCTAAAGGCGCGAAAGTACCTAAGGAAAGGGTGCTACGCCTTCTTGGCGCATGTCGTAGAGAAGAAAGGAGATGAGCGAAGAATTGAAGACTTACCAGTAGTGCGCGAATTTCCAGAAGTTTTTCCTGAAGATTTGCCCGGATTACCGCCGCCGCGACAAGTCGAGTTTCGTATTGATTTAGTCCCAGGAGCTGCGCCAGTAGCTCGAGCGCCTTATCGATTGGCTCCATCTGAGATGCAAGAACTATCCAATCAGTTACAGGAACTATTGGATAAGGGTTTCATACGCCCAAGCTTTTCACCTTGGGGAGCTCCAGTACTGTTTGTTAAAAAGAAGGATGGTTCATTCAGAATGTGTATTGACTACAGGGAGCTGAACAAGCTGACAGTCAAGAATCGGTACCCCTTACCGAGGATTGACGACTTATTTGACCAGTTGCAGGGATCCAGTTATTATTCGAAGATAGATCTACGGTCAGGATACCACCAACTTAGGGTCCATGAGGAAGATGTGCCGAAAACAGCCTTCCGAACTAGATACGGCCATTATGAGTTCTTAGTGATGCCTTTCGGGCTAACTAATGCGCCGGCTGTATTCATGGATCTGATGAACCGCGTATGCAAACCATTCTTGGACAAGTTTGTGATTGTGTTTATAGATGATATTCTAATTTACTCTCGGACCAAGGCCGAGCATGAGCAACACCTGAGATTGATTTTGGAATTGTTAAGGAAAGAAAAGTTGTATGCGAAGTTTTCCAAGTGCGAGTTTTGGCTTAGAGAAGTTCACTTTCTCGGTCACGTTGTAAACGAGAAAGGAATACACGTTGATCCTTCCAAAGTCAAGGCCATCGAAAACTGGGAAGCGCCAAAAACCCCAACTGAGGTGAGGCAATTCCTAGGACTAGCTGGCTACTATCGACGCTTCATTGAGAACTTCTCCAAGATAGCTCTACCTCTGACCGCGCTAACTCAGAAAGACAAGAAGTTTGTTTGGGGCGAAAATCAGGAAACAGCATTTCAAGTGTTGAAACAGAAGTTATGTAGTGCGCCAATTTTGTCTTTGCCCGAGGGGATGGATGACATTGTTGTTTACTGCGACGCTTCACATCAGGGACTTGGATGTGTCCTTATGCAGCGAGACAAAGTCATAGTGTATGCCTCACGCCAACTCAAGACCAATGAGAAGAACTACACAACGCATGATTTAGAACTTGGAGCGGTTGTCTTCGCGCTAAAGATTTGGCGCCATTACCTCTATGGTACAAAGTGTATAATTTTTACGGATCACAAGAGCCTTCAACATATATTTGATCAAAAGGATTTAAACATGAGGCAACGAAGATGGGTGGAGTTGTTGAATGACTATGATTGTGAAATCAAGTACCACCCTGGAAAGGCGAATGTGGTAGCTGACACGTTAAGTAGGAAGGAGCGAATAAAAACGCTACGAGTCAAGGCTCTAAGGTTGACCATTCACGCAGATCTCTCTACCCGCATCCGAGACGCTCAGCAAGAAGCCTTGAAACCAGAGTTTGTTAAAAACGAATGCCTTGGGGGTATGGTTAAGAGTTTGGAACTTAAAGAGAACGGCAATCTATATTTCGCTAACCGCATATGGGTCCCTCTCAAGGGAGGATTGCGCGAGCAAATATTAAACGAAGCTCACAAGACGCGGTATTCCATACATCCTGGCGCAGACAAGATGTACCAAGATGTTAAAACGCTGTATTGGTGGCCCAATCTTAAAGGCGCCATCACGGCGTATGTCAGTAAGTGCCTGACGTGTTCGAAGGTGAAGGCTGAATACCAGAAACCATCAGGGTTGCTTCAGCAGCCAGAAATTCCCATGTGGAAGTGGGAACGAATCTCTATGGACTTCATCACCAAACTGCCAAGGACACCTGGGGGTTATGACACAATATGGGTTATTGTGGATCGGCTAACTAAGTCAGCGCACTTCCTGCCGATCAAGGAAACCGATAAGATGGAAAAGTTAGCTCGATTGTATATTCGAGAAGTAGTTTCAAAACATGGATTCCCAGTGTCCATCATTTCTGATAGAGATAGTCGGTTCACATCAAGGTTTTGGAAATCGTTACAAGGGGCTTTAGGTACCCGTCTGGACATGAGTACGGCTTATCATCCTCAAACGGATGGACAAAGCGAGCGAACGATCCAGACATTGGAAGATATGCTACGCGCGTGCGCAATCGATTTCGAAGGTAGCTGGGATACTCATCTCCCATTGGTTGAATTTTCTTACAACAATAGCTATCACACAAGCATTAAGGCTGCGCCGTTCGAAGCTTTGTATGGGCGCAAGTGTAGATCCCCACTGTGCTGGGCTGAAGTAGGTGACAAGCAAATGACTGGTCCAGAAATGATCCAGGAAACAACAGACAAGATTTTTCAGATAAGGGATCGCCTTAAGACAGCGCGCGACAGACAGAAGAGCTACGCAGATGTGCGAAGGAAACCTTTGGAATTTCAAGTAGGGGATAAAGTACTTTTGAAAGTCTCTCCATGGAAAGGAGTCCCCCGTTTCGGCAAGCGAGGAAAGTTGAATCCACGCTACATTGGACCATTTGAGATCCTGGAAAGGATCGGTCCGGTTGCTTATAAGCTCCGTTTACCCGCTGAACTCAGTGGAGTTCATAATACGTTCCATGTGTCCAACCTCAAAAAGTGCTTATCTGACGAAACGTTGATTTTGCCATTGGAAGAGATTCACATCGACAAACAGCTGCACTTCGTAGAAGAACCTATAGCAGTAACCGATTGGAAAGAACAAAAGTTACGCAGAAGCAAAATCAAGTTGGTAAAGGTTCAATGGAACTCGAGGCGTGGGCCTGAATTCACTTGGGAAAGAGAAGACCAGATGCGCATGAAATACCCACACCTCTTTCAGAGCATGGCTTCTGCCAGCAACGCCTCCTAAATTTCGGGACGAAATTCGTTTAACGAGGGGAGAATGTGACAACCGGTAAATTCCCAAACCCTTAAACTAAGTAATCACCTAATAATTAGGTGATTGTAAATATTATGCGCGCTATGTTAGAATCAGCGCGGGCATTTGTTATGTTTGCCCTGCGCGAGCGCGCCATGTTAGTCAGCGCGTGCATTTATTATGTGCGCCCTGCGCGAAGCGCACCATGTTAAGAACTAGCGTGAGCATATGTTATATGCGCCATGCGCGAACGTTTTGGCCTTATGTTTTTCATGAAACTTAACTATGTTGTCTAAATGGGTTGACCGTCACGCATGAGGCTAAGGCGGGTGCATCCCAAACCAATTATGCGCGTGCGGGAGGGGAACTAACCTACCCGCATGGCGGGAACGTTGAGAGCTAGTTTGTCTGAAGCTCCAAGATGGAATTGACTTCAACATGACTGATCACTATGTTGAAATACCAAGACCCCCTGGAGAATCTACAAATGAAACTCAAATGTCCCTAACTGCGAGAAGGTTACGTACCTACCCGCAGCAAAGACATGTCCTATACGCAGAAAGCTATGCGCACAAAGTTATACGCGCAGAACACTTAGTCTATTCTCCAGTTATAAGGAGATTACTCCCGCCCAAAAGGAAACAGTAGCGTGTTTCAGAGATTTCTACTTTTTACTGTACAACTGACAAAAGCATACTGTTAGCCACCCTACTCTCACCAACCACAGACCTGCATGTTCTGTCCAAATCAAATCAAAATCTTTTATCCACCACTCCACTCTTAAGTAAATAATAATAACTTCCATACTTTATCATCATTACATTTAGATATGAAAAGATTTCAATCCCCTAAAGCAAGGGATTGTGTTCCCTTGAGTTTGCCTATAAATATGTGACCAAAATTATCACCCAAACACACTTCAAACTCCTCTCTTAAAGTTGCAAACTGCACAAAACATCGCCCAAGCATCCGTTTGATTTCCAATTCCGTTCCTGTTACTAGGTAAGCCGAGATTATAACCCTAAGACCTACTTTCCAACCCTTATATTCTTTTATCTCTCGATCTTGATATATATATACTTGTTATTTAATCGTATTATAGACCTTCAAATCCGGGGTCAACACCAAGAAAACCCGAATCTCGATTAATCCCTTAAAGAACCACAGGTGAGTCTCACAGCCCCTATTTTTACTGTTTTCACTATTTTTAAACTATTTTCGGGGCAAGGGACACGTACTTAAATAATGTTTTATCATGGTATGCTTACAAGCTATGCAAGCGATTATGTGTTTAAGTTATGTTTCATGATGAGCAATGCAAACGGTTATCTAAGGTTTTCGATGTATGTGCGCTAGAACTCGAGTAAGTGATCACTTTACCATTGGAACTCTAAGGGTAGGGACTGCTGGTTTGATCCACCCACTCGTAGGGGTCGCACCTCTTTGCATGGACGAGTGCCTAGTATGATCATGGGGCAGTACTATGGGTTTGAGCCCGCTCGTAGGGGTCGCACCTCTTTGCATGGACGAGCGCCTTGTTTTCCGGCACAACGTCCGCTCGTAACCCGCGGGACGGAATTATTGATTAGCTCGTAGTGGCAGCGCCACTTTGCATGGACGAGCACATTTTCCTGAAACGTCCGCGCGTAACCCGCGGGACGGAATTATTGATTAGCTCGTAGTGGCAGCGCCACTTTGCATGGACGAGCACATTTTCCTGAAACGTTCGCGCGTAACCCGCGGGACGGTATTACTTATTTTAGCTCGTAGTGGCAGCGCCACTTTGCATAGACGAGTACAGTTCCCAGAAATGTTCACGCGTAACCCGTGGAACGATTTTATCAGAATATGTTGATAGAACTATGTTTTACCAAGCATGTGTTTTAATAATGCTATCAGAATTATGTTTCAGAATGATTTGTATCAAGATTTTGATGCAATACGATTTATCAAGTTACTAAAACTTGTGAACTCACTCAGTTTATACTGATTCAAATGTTTTTACGTGTCTTTCAGGAGATAACTAGGTAGCGCATGGAGTCACACTTAGAGCACCTCACGCTGAACATCTAAAACTAGCTTTTTGGAAGATTTTAGTTCTATCCCTTCGATGCGCGTGGTTGTACCCGCCGCGCAAGGGGATATGGCGTGGAAATCTTCAACAGTTTTTATACTTGGATGTTTTTATGAAATTTTTAAACAATGTAATGTATTTGTATTAAACATTTCATGCGCAATGAAAATCTTTGAATGTTTGCAATGGCCCGTGCTTAATTATCAATCCCCACTCGCGCGCGCCCGGCTGTTTCCGCCGTTCAGGGCCGGGTGTGACAGCGGGGATCAACAAAAGACATACGAAGAAACCTAAAAAGTTTATCACGTTCTTCGGTGTCACGGGGAAACTGGAGAAATACATGACTATCCAGAAACTCAGGTTGATCCTCCGGGTCTGGAGTGGGTGAACGCTCTCTTCGGGGTGACATAATCTGCAAATAAACGAAACATTATAATTTTAGGCATATAATGCAATTAATAATTAAAGTGAAACATATCACTTTATGATTTTACCTTATCGGTTGAAAAAATGGACATGTTGCTCGAATTTTCACCAGCGGTAACTTCATAATTTTCACCATCGATAGCTTCACAATTTTCATCACCGGCAACTCCATAATTTCCACCACCGGTAGCTTCACAATTTTCATCACCGGCAACTCCATAATTTCCACTAAAATTACTTTCTTCATAATTATTGTCAAACATCGATGTGAAAAACTCCATTCGTTTAAAACTTACAAAAACTAAAACATGATATAGATAATATGAGAAAAGAGACTAAGAAAGAACAAGAATGATAAAAATTGAAAAACTTAAAACACCTCTTTATATTATATTCACTAGATTATTAAATCTCAATATTACAATTAGTCAAACAACTTTCTATAGAAAATAAAAAATCATCAGACAAATCTATCATATTTTAGGCTTATACCCAAATGCTACAATAAGACATACAACTTTTGGTATTATCTTACAAAGCAACACACAAATCTTACATGGTTTGAGAAAGAAAATCTGATACCTGGTCTATACGGGTCGTATACCACCTATATGAGTCGTATAGACCAGAAAAGTAATTAAAAATCTCTGGTCAAAGTACATGCTGTCTATACGAGTCGTATAGACCCTATACGGGTCGTATAGGTCAGACGAGTTACGTAGGCTATACGAGCTGGATAATCTATACGGTTCGTATAGGGTATATATGGCTCGTATAGACTGCAAAAAGCTGACACACTGACACGTTCGTACGCAGGTCAATAACTTAGGGCTATACGACTCGCATAGGCCCTATACGAGCCGTATAGCCTTATTCCTACACCAGGGGGCTGGTGTATGCATAGCATGACCCTAAGTTTAAAGATTGAACATATGATATATACATTGCATGCTTTCATATATTTAGGTCCACTTGACTTCAATTTGGATGATGGCCTAGATGATTTCCAATTAACATTAAATCCAAAGTCATGGACACAGGTTCGCGTAAACTGATTTTGCATTATATGTTTGCTTTCATATCTGTCAGTCTAGGCAAACTATGCTTTTTTTGTAATTTTGTAGATGGCTAATATAATATTTGTGGATATCCCTGCTGGTGCCGGCTTTTCATATTCAGAAACCCAGGAAGGGTGGATAAGCAGCGACAGCCATCTTGCCAACCAAGCTGTTGACTTTATTACAAAGGTTGAATTCAAATCTTAACTAGCATTTCACATTGCGAGGTTGCTAAACGGATCGTGTTTGTGGGTTGGCGGGTGCAATATGATACAGAATTGAAAATCTGAAACCAACATGACTCGCTTTACTAGGATTTTTTTTTGTTTTGCATATAACTAACTATCCCACAAGTACACCTTTAAAAAATACGAATTTGTAAATTAGCTACCTTTTATCAAAACTGTAAAACCGATTCTAACATCTATTATATATTGGATTTTGGGATAAATATACCTAATATGAAATAATAAAATTAATATGACCTAGTTAGCTAATGTGCTCACTGGTTCGACCCGAAACTGGCTTGTATATACTAAAGCGGCTATCGAACCAGGCCTGCTTATCTCAAAACACAAACTTTGTATCTTGTTAGAATGAGACCAACATGTATATACATACATAACATTTAAATAATTATGTAATGAACAGTTTCTGAAGGACCATCCCAAGCTTTTAAGGAATCCATTATATATATCAGGAATTTCTTACACTGGTATTATCGTTCCCGTAGTTGCTCTAGAATTATATGAAGGTAATTGACATTTTCCCCACTTTTTAATTCATTTGATGGCGGATGAATTGTGATGCTCTGAACATTTTACATTAGTTTGCAGGTTATGAGCGTAGGGATCATGCAACAGTCAACATCCAAGTAAATTATTAACCCCTCTAAACCATAAATAATGTTTTGTAACTGCTTTATACAGAACTTACACATATTTGGATAACTTAATATTATTAATCAGAATCCTTAGTTATTTACAACATACAACATTTATTTCAGAAAACAAGAAAATATAATCGTTAGTTTTTGTCGTAAACCTGAATGTAGGGCTACATTCTTATAAGTCCTCTTACCAATAAGTTCATGGATTTTAATTCAAGACTTGAATATGCTCATCGTATGGCACTCGTGTCAGACAATATTTACAAGGTGACCTCAACATTTCAGTTATATAAAAAGGCTAAATTTAGATTACCAAGCCCCGTATGTAACAATTTTATTTGCAGTCAGCCATAGACAGTTGCCTTGGTAATTATGTCGACATTAATTCCGCCAACTCAACATGTTTAAACAGTCTTCAAAGTTATGAAGAGGTGAGAATTATGTCCGCAAGTATCCAACATACGAACTTGGTGAAAATGATTTAATGTTAGAAATTTCAACTTGCAGTGCACAAGTCAGATTAATTTGGAAAACATTTTGGAACCATTTTGCGATGTAAAAGATCCAACGCTAGACTCTCTCTCTCTCTCTCTCTGGTTTTAGTGTTATCAATGTCATTTTTATTTATTTATATATATATATATTTTTTTATCGGGCGTACCAGGGTGATTGGGCCGGGAGCCGTAGCCCACCCCACCCCCACCCCCCCAAAAAAAAAAACGACATTGGGTCCCGACAGCACTAGTGGGATCCAAGGGGATAAGAAGTAGTAACTCGATCTGATAATGATATGATACACGGTATTCAGAAAGTTATCTAGCCATCTAGGGATATTGTAATTGGAAATACGAAACCCATATCTATAAATCTTTCTGTTTGCAACTTTGTTGAATCTGCAATATTCATTTTAGAATGATGTTGGCAAAGCTATCAATAAATGGGCGAACACCGAAGTTGTACAACAAGCTCTCAACGTTCGTCAAGTACGCACGCACCAATGTTTTTTTTTTCCTGTGAATAACCTGAACTGTATATTAATAGTATGTCTCATTCCCTGATATTTTTCTTAGGGAACAATTGAAGAATGGGTGAGGATCAACAAGACCTTACATTACTCTCAAGGAAAGAATGACACCTTATTTTATTCCTATGATATCTTTAGTAGTTTTTCCTATCATAAGAAAAACTTTCTAGTAAAGTTGTAGAGCTTTGATCGTAAGTGGAGATCATGATTTCACATTTCCATACGTTAGCGTTGAGGAATGGATAAATTCTCTTAACATCAAAACTCAAGTGCCATGGAAACCATTCTACATTGATGGTCAAGTCGGAGGGTGAGATCTACATGACTCTATTATATGTATGTGTGTATATATATACTATGGAGGGTTCAATGGGAACTAGGGAATCATGCATTTTACACGTAAAAAAATAATATAAAACTCGATTTCACAAGTAAAAAATTAGTTTTAGCATAAACTTCTTGGGAGTGTTTGCTTATCTATCTTATTGTAAAAATTTTAATATTGTAAAAATATTATTTTTTTACCTTTCTATTAAGTGATTTAAAAAAAAAAATTAATGAAAACGACTTCTACATGTGTTTATATGTAAAAACTCAAAAAAAGATTATGTAAAAATGTGTTTGTTATATGTAAAAATGATTTTTTACATGTAAAAGACATGTTCCCAATTCCCCACGTTTTTTGTGGTTCTCTTTTGAACCTGCACCTATATATATATATATATATATATATATATTTATATTCAATTTCCCTTGTGCAGATATGAAACGAAATATGCACAAAATGATTATTCATTGACATATGCTATCGTTAAGGTTAGAAAGAGCTACCACCATTTTTCGCTATTGAATCTGTCTATTATTTTCATTTCGAAACCATAGAATAAAATACGTGTTGTTGAGGCTGAAATGGCATTCTCTAGCAATACTTAAGACACTATACGTATATGATGAACTTAAGCATGTTTTCCTGCAATTGGCAATTTACAGGGCGCAGGACATTTAGTCCCAAATGACAAGCCTAAACAAGCTATGATGCTAATCCAAGAGCATTTTTTATTTTACAAGCAATTCTTAGATGAAATAAGATAGATAGGGGTAATTTATCGTGTATCATCAGGTATGTAATTGAAGAAAACTTTGCAATATGTTTTATATCCATTGTCATCATCTAAGTATGTACTTTTATTGTTGTACTAGAGGTTATCTAGGCCTGCTACCTAGAGGCAGTGAAAATTGTCAAAAAGTTTTGTAAGAAATTACTTATATTTATTTAAATTTTCTAACAGTTACGCGTTAATAAAACCATGTTCAGGAGTAATAGAGGCACTACAACCCTTTTTGGATTGGGTTGTTACACTTGGAACACACGGGAGCGGGAGTAGGAGTAGGAGTGCTTTCAACAGAACTTTTGGTGTAATTAGTTATCAAGGGTGGACACACTTTCATATCTTCACAAAATAAACTCTCGGCAAATTGGGCTTCTTATAAGTAACGCCCCGAACTCGGAGAGTCACGGTGGTTGAGTGTATATATATATATATATATATATATATATATATATATATATATATATATAGGGGAGGGTTATTTTAATAACCATTGTGAGTTTTAAGAACTTTAAGAACTCAATTTTGAACCACACATTTAATTAATTGATTTGAAATATGTGGCTGAGATTAAATTTAATTAAAAAATGAAGTATGAGAGAGAATAAGTATTTTTGATAATTACACAAGTTTAAACGTTAGTTACACATGTGTAAAAAGTCGATTCGGTGTGTAAAAAAATACCGTAATTTTTTGTACATCACTTACACTTACGTATTACACATGTGTAAAAAAAATTCAAAAAAAAAATTGTTACGTTGAGTTCTTTCGAGTTCTTAAAACTCAAATTGGTTCTCAAAAGAAATCAATCCTATATATATATATAGGGTAAGGATCCTAAGAAAACCCTTTGCAAATTGAGAACTTTGAGAACCATTTTGGACCACTAAAAACACCTTTAAAAAAATATTTAAAAAAATCATAAAACAAAAAATAATAAAAATTTTTAAAAAGTAAAAAAAAAAAAATTCTTATATTTCATTCCGGTTTCATTAAAAAAATTTAAAAAAACAAAAGAAAAACGTCGTATTATACACATATGTATAATTTTATATAATCTTTAGTTACGTAATATACACATATGTATAGTATCATTTATCTTAAATTATACACACGTGTACAAAAAAACATGTAAATGTACATATATGTATATATTATACATATGTGTATATAATTTAGCTAAACCGAGTTTTTTTTATGAAACCGGGATGATAAAATAAGAATTTTGGTATTTTTACTTTTTTGATTTTTGTGTTTTTTTTTATTTTATGATTTTTTTTTATTTTTGAGTTTTTTGTGATCCAAAATGGTCCTCATAGTTCTCAATTTCAAAAAGGTTCTCTCATGATCATGATTTTATATATATATATGCAGTAGAATATACATCTTTACAAAACTTTGTCCATCTTTATAAACTATCAGGGAACATTAAACATAATGGGATGCCAGTCTTGGATAGTTAGCCCGCTATGCCCAAACGTCCTCCGACTACATATACACCTTTACATGATGTACATACTAAAAGCGAGCGAGTTCCAGTTTTTGTAATTAAAATAAAAAGGGATTTAACATAAACATATATATATATATATATATATATATATATATATATAACACTATCGTATACTTTAATTAATCTTTCATAGCGACACTTCTACTATTGCCCAACTGAATATAACAACACTTTCTCTGCCTATATATAGTTTCGGTATCTTGTTTGTGGGTCCGTTTATTTCTAGATATCGTGTATTGTTTTACCAACAGATGCGATAGACAAGATCCAAAATAGAGCACAAAGATGAAAATAAACAAGAACTAACTTGATTCAACAAATAAACATTTGTTTGAAATGAACCAAATACTATATCCAACATCTAACAAAAATGAGCAAAAACTTGGATTATTTATAGAGCTGGGGAAGTGTCGTTGAGTTCAGCTAGGCGACACTACCAAGTGTCGCTACCAGACCACCGAAAACACAAACTTAGGCAACAGTAAGAAGTGTCGCTGATACATACCCGGTTCCAACATAGGTGGGTCAAGGCAGTTAATTAAGTGGGAATAAGAAGAGGAAAAGTCTAGGGAAATAAATGTTGCAATTATTATCCCAATTAGGTCTATTTATATGTTCTTGTTTTAGTTTATAGATATCCATGTTTATGATATAAAAATATTAGGGTTTGTTAATCTTGTATTTGGAGAATTGCCATCTCGAATTGGCTAACCGGAGACTAACCCATCTCGAATCGCCTTAATTTCTTGTTTCAAATTCCGGGTTCTATCATTTGGTTCCATTGCCGGGAAACGAAGCAAAGATGGCTCATACCCGGAATAGTCAAATCAAAATGGGAGGTTCAAAGATGATCTGATTGTTGTTCAATTAGCAGAAATCGCAGCAAGATTAGATGCTATTTTTGGAACCATGAAGGACGATGTTGAAGCAATCAAGGCTCGGATGTATGGAACACCCTCCACGTGCCACAAATATGAAGCCATTTCCATAACGTCATAAGTGCCGACAACTGGTAAACATGATTGCCTTCGCAAGGAGGACCGTATCAGATCCAATGATATGGAGGTTGATGAGATCAGTCTGACGGTTGATGAGGTGATGGGAGATGATTGTAATCGTAAAGAAGCAGATAATGATGATGAAAAGGGCACGGTGGCGGAGGGTGGCCTTCACAGTCCACTAGCACTTCTGGTTAAAGAGAAGAAAACCTGCGATAATTCCATACCAGGAGTCGAAGAAACAATTCGTGAAGATTTTTCTCTTGAAATAAATGAAGAAGAATTTACCAAAGAGAGAGAAACTCAAGAGAAAGGGAACAAGCATGAATGTCTGTGCCAGGATAACCGGGATCAAATCCAATTTGCAGATGATGATCAAAATCGAAGGCTTATAATGCAAAGGCCTCTCAAGGTCCTTTCAGATCAAAGCACTCTCGGCTGCGGCGACTGTTTTATCTTACGCCAATCCGATCTTGATGATGATTGGATCTACCACCTATATCACAGGTGGCCGGATGAAGTCCCAAGAACGATGACAGTGTTTCAGAGAATTGAGCAGGGACTTAAGAAAAAGAGTCAAAATTCAGCAGCTTTTCATCATCTCACCATGGAGCCATTTGAGGAACATCAGACAAATGGAACAGATCGAGATAACTACATCCGACTTGAGGACAAGTCTTATTCTCGGGCCGGATGTATTGATACATACCCGGTTCCAACATGGGTGGTCAAGGCAGTTAATTAAGCGAGAATATGAAGAGGAAAAGTCTAGGGAAATAAATGTTGCAATTATTATCCCAATTAGGTTTATTTATATGTTCTTGTTTTAGTTTATAGATATCCATGTTTATGATATAAAAATATTAGGGTTTGTTAACCTTGTATTTGGAGAATTGCCATCTCGAATTGGCTAACCAGAGACTAACCCATCTCGAATCGGGTCAACTATCCCTTAATTTCTTGTTTCAAATTCCGGGTTCTATCAGTCGCTATGAGTATGGGCGACCCTCCTAGTGTCACCAATCTCCCCCGAGGCTGCTGCCTACCATCTCCTTAACCTCTCATCAATATAGCCTTGTCAAAGATTAAACAACACAGCCTCTTATTCAGTCTCTTTCCTTGCTCCCTTTCTGATGGGAATAATATACAAAACTGCGGTAGCAAACATGAAAATCACCATTGGATCATTAGCATATATCTTGTATTGATCACAGCTTCTCCAGTTTGATTATCGTAAAACCATTTGGTAAACTTCAGCAATGAAACTGGGAGAATTAGAGGTACGTACGACCTTCACTCGGTGAACAACTAAGGCTGGTTTCACAACCAAACTAACTTTTCGCTTCCCAGTAACGAGGTCAATCTCCTCCTTTGACCATCTTCATTCGATCTTCTGACATTTGAAGTTTTTAAACCCGTTCACATAAGCTTGTTCAGTCAATTTTTCATAAGAGAAACATCAAATATCAAAATTATGGATCACTCAATTGGGGCTGCTAGCTTTTGATCGGTAAATCTGCATACCTTGAACTAGTAAGGGCCTTCTTTTTTGGGGAGGGGGGGGGGGGGGGGTTGGGCACTCAAAATTCCAAAGACGGCCCTGGATGATTCCATTATCAACTCTATATAATCTGCTGCATAATGTTACATTCCTGAATGACCAAAGTTACAACTTATAACAGGTAAGCTTCTCCTTATTAAATTTGAATATTTATTTGTTGAATGACGAACTTTTTTAAATCTTGTCGTTTGTGGGACTTGAACCCTAGATCTTTCAACCCAAGGTAAAGTCTGTCTTTCCCAATGGACAACCCCGTTGGCTATTGATTGAATTTAAGTTAGCAGTTATTCAAAAGTCCTAAACCTTGAATTGTACATGGTCATGCGCCTAAGAAAAGCGAATCAAAGCGACCACATCAATTTTGGACTTTGGGGTCTGCTCTTATATGATAAGGTGTGCAAGTTTCTCCAGTCTCGAAAATATACTACAAAAAGCTTAGACTCACTGTTCGAGATTAAATCATATGAGAGGGTCAGATCAAGTTCTAAACTTGAGGTGTGCAAGTTTCTAACCCAATATCATGTTAATAGATGCATTCTTAAGCTCTTTATGCTCTGAAAAAAAGACTCTTTTTCTTAGAACTTGAGGTGGCATTTTTATTCACAGGTGACAATCATAGTATTGCACAAAAACAAGTGTCAAAAACAAAGCATCGAGTTACAAGCTTTATGCCTCCTGTCTTATAAAGCATGAAGAAAAGAACAAGCATCAAGTATGACGTCACAGCACCATCCAAAAGCAAGCAATTAGAGAACCTAAAAAAAGCTAGTATTCCCTGAAAGCAAGTTCTTGAACACAGTCTTTAAGGTTTTTCTCATTCTGAATGCTCTCGACCCACTTCGTGTTAATCTGAACACGCTCAATGCTCTGCCTTAACGTTCTTGCAATTGAAGGCTGCTTACCATGGCTTGCAAAGAACTCTTCCACTTCTTTCACCTTCTCGTGAGACGAAAGCTACGAAAACATAATTACATTAGTATTGTTATTATTATATATAATTAATTGCAATAAAAGTAACAAAATACTTGAGTTGAATATAAAAAATGGTACACACCGGTGATACAATTGCACTGACAAAGCGTGTCAATAAAAACCCTCGGCCCCAAGTATTTGAAATGTGTTCCCAGTTTTTCTGAAAAAAGCGAGACTGTGTCAGTTTCTTACAATTTTTATGAATGTGTTGGTTAATTTGCTATTAAACCACAAGATAAATTTACCTTGAGCCAGTTCCAAGCCACTTCACGTCCCTCTCGGCTAACATTCAGTCCAAATACAACATCTTGACTTCGAACCTAAACAACAAATTATCATGAAAACAGATAAACAAAATGACGGATGTAACCTTACTTGCATACCTCAGGCGTCAACAAAAAGTTAAGAACCTCAAGAATTATGTCAGGATCACAGCAAGATCCAAGAGAACCTATAATATAACCAAATATCATCAAGTAAATAAATAAATCATCTGACAACTTACAACAATGTTAGATATAACAACAATGTAATAAATTAATAATTACCTAATATCCGAGTCTTTTCCTGGCTTAGATCAGTCTCTCTGTAAACTTTCAAAAGTTTATCAAAACCCGATCTGTCTGATGATGTCACCTTCTTCATCACAGCATCATACACAGCCTAAAGTTGGAAGAAAAAAAGAGTAAATACTACAGTAGATGTATGCATAATAACTTATGGTAGATAGATAGGAGAAAGACGAATTTACCCTTCTTATATCGGGTGGAAGTAGATGGGTGTTCCTGTCTTCTAAAAATGCTTGGAACCGCTTGCTTGCTTCTTTTAGGGTTTCTTCATGCCCCAACACAGCTAATGTAGTAAAAAGCTCACCTCTTAACAAGGCATCCAAGTGACTTTCCCCTTGTTTAGGATCAAAACCGATCCTCCTGAAAAAAATAAATATAATAATTTATTTTTTTATCTTATTTGATTATTACTTACAATTACCACCCTTATGAACAGTAATTTTACAAGCATTTTGAGCACAAAATATGTACATGTCTTGAAGCATCATCTAGCAATAAATGTTTTATTTTTTTATTTTATAATCAAATATTATATATACACACACTCCTCAAAGCTACTATTATTTTAGCATATCTTGTTTTTTCTTACAACTTTTAAATATAGTGTTTTACAAAATTCCAAATACACCATTGTACGCGCTTATTTTTTATATTCCAATTATACAATACATTTTTTTAACTGACAAGGGTACAACTCCTCAAAGCTGCTATTATATCTATGTTATAAGTACTTTGAACAAATTATGTTTCTTTTAAAATATAATATTATACAAAGTTCCGAATACACCGCTATGACTTTCTTTTTTTTATTCAAAACTGACCCGATTCATATATAATATATTATCAGTTTTTATTCCACGGCATTATAGTGTTTAAAATTTATATAGGAACGTAGGTAGAAATAAGAATGCCCCAACTGTTTTAACTGCAGAAAGTGTATACTAATTTGGAGGAATAGGAAAACTGACTCTGCAGAATATTGGAAAAGGTTGATGAGAAACAGCTTAATGTTGTCAACTAATGTGATATCAGCATCCGCCACTATTCTTGCAACCTTAGCGCTAACCTGTGGTACCAAAATCAAAAGCAAAAAAAATTTTAAAAAAAAAGGAAAACGAAAAGAAAAACAAAAAGTGTATCAAAAGGGTAGGAATCAATACGCTTATCAAGTTGGATAAAACTGTATATTCTGGTTCTTCTCTATAATCACTCATCAATGTAAGCAAAGAAGACACGGGCAGTTGACCAGCCATTGACAACGCGAATGAATCATCTAGAATCCCATATCGATCCATTGCTGACAAACGCTTATTTTCTATTGCGTGTCTAAGGTTAACTGACAAGTTGTCATCATATTTGACTCTGTAAAACCCAGCTTGGTCAATATTAATCTTTATCCAACTTGATAATGATGATGGTTCGTCAATGTCAATAGTTTGTGATCTTTTATCCAGTAAGAAGCTCTTCTTTGCTTCATATGACCCAATGCATAGTGTTATGGGTACGACCCATTGACCTTCTCCAGACGACCCGCTCGACAAGAATTGTTTCTGCCACCGCATACAAATATTATAAATCCACCAAATAATGACGATGGTTCATCAGTTATGTTTTGCCTCTTACGAGTAGGGGTGTGCATGAAACTGGAAAAAATCTGACCCGTAACCAAAAAAATCGAATCGAAATAACCGAACCCAAACCAAAATCAATCGTTTGGTTTGTGTTTTTGTAAAAACCAAATTGTCGGTTTGCTTATGATTTTGCATGTAACTAAAACCTTAAAAAGCACACCAAACAGAACTTATGGATTTTCTTTTTTTAATTTGAATGTTAAGTAATCTATAAAAATTTAATAAATAGTATAACCTCGGTTTTAAAATGCGCGCATAATGCGTGATGCACCTGATGCGATGTAAAGAGGGCATCGCTGCACTTGATGCAATATCGCGATGCGTTTACAACTTTACATGATGTGCTTATAATTCACTAAATGCGCTACGATGCGCTTCGCATAATGCACTATGATGCGCGCAACATAAATTAGAAGAGAAAAACTGTGAATTTACAATAAGAATGTGCAGAATGTTCACACATGTGTTGGAATCTTAGCATTTTCTTAAGAGATCATCGAATATGTAATGTGCTTGCGTTGCACATCAGATTTTCGGACCAACGCATCGGAGAACATCATGCAATTTAAAACCAAGATTATAACCCAAGTATTAGGCCCAAATGTATAACAATCAATTATTCATTTTTGTTTGCCAAAAAGTTTCAAGCCCAAAGATAAGACTAAAAAAACTAAACCGAACCAAACCCCAACAAAACCATTTTCAAAACCAGAATTTTCGGTTTTTGGTTCAGTTTGAGCCCAAAACCGACCCCTGCACGCCCCTATGTTGCGAGTTAAATGGTCAAAACTTAATAGTTTAGCTACAATAGAAAAGATAAGATGGGTCGAAAGACACTTAAATATTATATCATTGTATTCATACTTTTCACTATCTATTAAAAAAATTGTTTGTTTTTTATTTGGAAAATAAGTGTTTCCAATCAACCAAACTGTTTCAACCTTTTACCTAACCTGCCCATATAAGCCACATCTACTTATACAAAAGTACACTAAATAGAATTAAAAGTACACTAAAATAGAAAATCCAAGGAGGAGTGAATAGAAACCTGTTCAAACACCAATTTGCTATCTTTGACACTAACAGAAACAACTGGATAACCTTTCTGTTTTGTCCACGAATGCATGAGTTTATTTACAGGCTCTTTGGATTCTTCCTCAAGGACGGCCCACAAGTCCTCGGTCTTTGCATTTGAACAAGCATGCTTCTTTATATATTTAGCAAGTGCTCGCTAGTGACAAAGACCCCAAATAGTTAAATAAACAAAGTATGTTTCAGAATTAAGTAAATAAGTCAAATTAATGAAAACAAACCTGAAAAACTTCAGCACCAAGATAGCTCTGCAGCATTCGAATGACAGAAGCACCCTTACGGTAACTTATTGCATCAAAAATTTCATCTATTTCACTCGCGTGATTAATGTCCACCTGGGTTATAAGTTAAACAGATCATGCATATGTATGCATATTACATATTACATATATATATATATATATATATATATATATAGGAATATATATATATATAGGATCAGGATCATGTGAGAACTATTTTGAAATTGAGAACTTTGAGAACCATTCTAGACCACAAAAAACCCAAAAATTTAAAAAAAAAAATCATAAACCATAAAAAACGCAAAAATGAAAAAGTATAAAAACCAAAAATCTTATTTATCATCCCGGTTTCATTAAAAAAAAAAGAAAAAAAAAACGTCTCAGTTTAGCTAAATTATACACATATGTATAATACGTACATATATGTACATACATGCTTTTTTATACACATGTACAATTTAAGGTAAATGATAATGTGCATATGTGTACATTACGTAACTAGAGATTAAATGAAACAATACACATGTGTACAATACGAAGTTTTTTTTAATGAAACCGGAATAAAATATAAGAATTTTGGTTTTTTTACTTTTTAAAATTTTTTGTTTTTTTTTTGTTTTATAATTTTTTTAAATATTTTTTTAGAGGTTTTTTTTGTGGCTCAAAATGGTTCTCAAAGTTCTCAATTTCCAAAGGGTTCTCTTAGGATTCTTACCCTATATATATATATATACAATTAGCAACTCAAGATTGCATACATAGTTGTAACTTAGGTTTAGGTCATTGTACTTAATTTTAGTTTCTTTTCTTTTTCCTTAAACTTTTTACCTTTTAACCCTCATACTTTTATATCTTTTACAATTTAAACTTAACACATTTTCACCTTCAACTTTGCTCCATATACTTTTCATCTTTTACAAATTATTCGTTTTACATTTTGGTCAAAATTTTGCGAGTTAAAACGTTGCAACGTGGATGTGTGGTCCAACAAATTTTTACACATATTTTTCCCATTTAACGGCTCTGCCTTAACCCGCGGGTCCTAGATTAATTTAATTATTGTTTTCTGTGTTTCGCGTGCTTGTTTCACCGGTTTTATGTCTACTTTTCGTTCGGTTTTACTTTAGCTTAGTTTCGTTTTCTATGTTTAGTTTCTTTTATTTATTTCTATTTTATACGAGCCTTTCCAAAGTCGGTGGTCAATGATGGTGGTGTGGCATTGGTGATACTTAGCACGGTTTACACCCCTACCTCAACGCGAGGGTTTTTATACTGGTTCACGAAAGTTACTCGCCACGGAAAAGGGGATGTTGGGTGAAGGCGGTGGTGGTGATGATGGTGATTTCATGTTTTCAAGTGAAGTGAATGTGTAAATAACGGTTTTACACTCGCCGCCGCAACGCGCGGGTGTCAATTGTAGTTAACTATTTACCAAATTAATGAAAAGGTATAGCAAGAAATGATACCTCAATAGGGTGTGATTCTGAAAGCCCATCAAGGCGAAGACCTTCAGTACTTTCATCAAGAAACTGAGTCCATATTTTCCATTCTGGGAACAACCCATCAGCAGCTAAATAGCTCACCTGATTTCATTTTACAATCAAGTATTGACAGAATTAAAACGTGCATTATAAAATGATAGATTTGAATATAGATTACCCAAGTGGCAAATCCCTCATTCAACCACAAATGTGTCCACCACTCCATAGTTACAAGATTTCCAAACCATTGATGTGCAAGTTCATGAGCTACAACAGTTGCCACCTGAATAGTTCGTTGATCAACTACATCAGTCAGTTCAGTTGATATTAACAGAAATGAGGTCCTGAACATGAAATTACAAAATTACCCTCTGCTTGTTTGCAGCTGCAGAGTGCTTTTCATCATAAAGTAGAGCTGTTTCTCGGTATGTAACTAAACCATAATTCTCCATTGCACCAGCAGCAAAATCAGGAATTGCAATCATGTCCAGTTTGGGTAGTGTATAAGGTGTTGCAAAATAGCTGCAAATTCATAAATTAATAAATATTAGATAATCATCAACAATAACAGTGCAGTAACAAAAGTTAACAGAACATACTCTTTGTACAGCCCAAGGGTTTTAACAGCAACATCTAGTGCAAACTTTCCTTGATTTGCTTTACCAACTTGGGTATAAACCCTCACTTTAATTCCTGCAGGCAGGTCACCAATCGGGTTAGCAAATTATATTATAAGTCATAACATTAATAATTTTAATATAACTACTGTGTTGTACCATCAGGAGTATGGTCTTCAACATAATCAAACAAACCAACAACAGCAGCAACTAAGTAAGTAGACATGATTGGTGATTCCTGGTAGCTAACAGTCTTCAAGTTGCCATTAACTTTCTCGTCAACAACAGGCATGTTTGAAAGAGCTACTAAATCTGAAGGCACCTCAAGTGTGATCTTAAATGTAGCCTAAGAAAGTGCACAAAGTAGTAAAGGATTTATTACAATTTATAACGAAAGTAATATAAAATGTAGGAATCACATACAGAAAGATATTAGTTATACCTTACATGCAGGTTCATCCCAGCAAGGAAAGCACCTTCTGGCATCAGCTGGTTCAAATTGAGTTACTGCCATGTTCTTCTTCTCCCCATTATGTTCATATGTACTACAAAAGTGTAAAATTAAACTCAGTCTTGGTTTTAAAATGTGTGATGTGCTCCAGTGCTTTTTATTTCAAAAAACCAATGCGCAAGGCCTTTGTTACTAAAAAAAGCTTAAAACTCGATAATATTTGAACTACTTAACTTTTAATAACCAAAGGTTAAGAGGCTAAAACAAATTGTTCAATTAAAAGAAAAAAGCTACAGTACAGCCAAAGAAGTTTTATGTAAGTCTATGCATAAGGTACAAGTAGCCTATGCAGAAACTAACTTCAACTCAAAAATATAAAAGCTAGAACTTAATCCCCATAAACAATTTATTATTGTACAGGATTAAAGAGTGGCAATTCACTAATACATCAAAGAAACAGACAAATAAAGAATCAATCAAAGTGAACAGTGAAATAGACAAAAAAAAAAGAAATATGTCCCATATTACTTAATCATTCACCCAAAAATATATAACACTCATCAAACCTAAGAGATAAAACAATTACCTTCTGTAAAATCCTTTCATTTGATCATTCAAGGTGCCATCAAACCTAATAAACAGAGCGCCAGCACCATGGGGCAAATTCTCAGCAAACTCCAACACCAAAACCTCATCTTCCACCAAGAACTCAACGTTCACAGCCTCAAATCCCTAAAAATCATCAATTATTATTATTATTATTATCATTATTCATACCACTAACAGACTAATAATAATAATAATACCTTTAAAGCGGATTGAAAGCGGACGGATTTGGAATCAATTTGAAGGTCGGCGGAATTGAGGACGATGAATTTGGTATCGGCGACGATATCAAGGCGGATGTCGACGGTGCCGGAGAATTTGCAGGCGGTGAGATCTGGCGTGAGTTTGAGATCGTAGGATTTAGGGATGGCGAATTTGGGGAGGCGTGGTTGGCATCTGAACTGCTTGTAGTTGTTGTTTGCCATTCTTTCTTTCTTTTCTTTTCTTTTCTTTTCTTGCGTGTCAAGAGAAGATGAAGATGAAGATGTTCAGTTTAAGGGGTATTATTTATAGGAGGAGTTGGAGTTGGAGTTGGAGTTGGAGTTGGAGTATCGGTGTTATCATTTCATTTGTTTTAAATTAAATAAATAGATTCTACTGTTGTTAATATAATGGGCAGAATTATACTTTGCGTTAACTTTACGGGAGAATATGTGATTTAAACAAGAATTAGAATAACAAGAATCGGATTAACGGTTACGAAATTTTGCCGAAAGATATAAATATTTGTGTGTAATTGCTATAAATAATATAGGATAAATACCATATAATACACGGGTGGTTAAAAAATTAAAACAAAAAGGTTAAATTTAAAGATTGTTTGGTATTGAGTTTGAAAAATGCTTATTGACTTTTTCAAAAAACCATTTTGAAAAGCCCGGATTTTAGACTTTTGAAAAGCTTCCTTTTAAAATCTCTCATAAAGCTAAAATAAAAAGATTTTTTTTGATTGTCAAACACATATTAACTTATTGGCTTCTTGAAAACATCAATAAGTCAATAAGCATTTTTCAAACTCAATCCCAAACATGCCCTTAATAATATACATAATAACATATCTTAGGCAATGTGTAGTGGGCGTGGGTTAGGGCAACATTTGGGCGCGAAGGGGCGCGAACACCCCCCCCCCCACCCACCCCCGGCGATAAGTGGGCGAAAAGGGGCGGGGCGTGGTTTATTTGTCGCCGGATTGTTTAAAAAATAATATTATTATTTTAAAATGACCGTTGCAAAGGTCAAATGTAAAAAAAAATTAATTAATTAAACAATATATATATATATATATATATATATATATATATATATATATATATATATATATAAACATACACCATTCTTCTCCATTTTATATCCATTTTATACACAATTCATATCCAAATTCTTACAAAAAATTAGCAAAATGAATCCTAAAAACAACCCGAACCAACCGAACTACCAATTCCCTACTTTCGGTCAAACGTATGGTTCGCAACCGAACCAACCGAACTTATAATGGAACTCGATGAACCTAAACCAACCGAACTATCCGTTTCTTCTCCATCTTATATGTTTTTTATTTTATTTTTAGTTATGTACTTTTCTTTTTAGTTGTGTTTTTTTATTTCTTTTTAATTTTAATGCATTTTTATTTAATTATTTAAATAAAATGATTTTTATTTGTTATTTTAATTATAAAAAAAATAATAAAAAAAGATATTGTGGGCCCAATTTGTAGCCCTGAAGAAACACGGATCCGTTCCCCTAGTCGGGTCCTGGATCCAATGAGTCCACAGGGTAGGATACAATAACAAGTAATACAATATGAGTACCACTTCCCAAAGTCCAATGACCGGAACCTGCAAAACAGACACCGTGAGTCTCGTTACGGGAAGGACAAGAGGGGGGGTCTTCCCGTAACCACCCTCCGGCGTGAGAATCAGTACCGTTCTTAAGAGAGAAAGTACTAAGAGTAAACAGAGTAAGTACAGTGAGAGTATATGTAAGGCCCCGAACCCGGTAGCCCTACTTTAGAGTCGGATTTACTCATAAACACAGTTCTTCAAATCAGAGTTTATTAAAACTTTTCGCGGAATATAAAACATCAATCATTTGTTACAAAACATTAAATCTTTTCTTTGAAACCATAACACAAAACCTTATATTTAAAACATCTTTACTTCTTTCTTCAGATGCCAGCCGTTCAATCCATGCCGTGTGTCATCCTCATGCTAACTCTGTAATCAGCTCACCTGCGTGCATACTAAAAGTCAGCTACGCTGAGTGAGTTCTAGTTAATCAAGCAACTTATCATACAACCACTTCATACAATATATACGTATCCGAAGACACATAGTCCACTGTCTAACATGCCACTGTTTAACCACTTAATTACCCCTATAGCTTGGCCTCTTAATTACCCCTACAGCTTAGCCACTTATGCCACTATATGCCACTTGATGCCACCTTAATAACGAAGTCACGTATAGGCTTACCCTACCACGTACTATCGTCATGCCACTAACACTCTTACTAGACTCTGCCACTTCTATCACACTCTACCACTACTTGTCAACAGCACTCTTTATACCAATACAATATTTACATAATTAGCAATCGCATCATAGAATACATACACACTAACAACCACTTGACAATCACTCTCCTTGACGATACGTGCAATATCCGAAGACCGTTCACGTACCGACAAGCATTACATAACAGCTATTTGTATAACATCTATACACTTACCACTTAAGGTAAGTGTATTCACACTTTCGCATCTAACATGCTTAACTTACCACTTAGCCTCTTATTTACACCTACCACCTTGCCACTTTGCCACTTTAATAACGTATAACGTTATGCCACTTTGCCACTTTAATAACGTATAACGTTATGCCACTTTGCCACTTTAATAACGTAAAACGTTATGCCACTTTGCCACTTTAATAACGTAAAACGTTATGCCACTTTGCCACTTTAATAACGTATAACGTTATGCCACTTTGCCACTTTAATAACGTATAACGTTATGCCACTTTGCCACTTTAATAACGTAAAACGTTATGCCACTTTGCCACTTTAATAACGTAAAATGTTATGCCACTTTAATAACGTAAAAAGTTATGCCACTTTGCCACTTTAATAACGTATAACGTTATGCCACTTTAATAACGTAAAACGTTATGCCACTTTGCCACTTTAATAACGTAAAACGTTATGCCACTTTGCCACTTTAATAACGTAAAACGTTATGCCACTTTGCCACTTTAATAACGAAGGCACGTATAGGCTTACCCTACCACGTACTATCGTTATGCCACTAACACTCTTACTAGACTCTTGCCACTTCTAACACGCTCTACCTCTACTTGTCTACAACACGCTTCATATCATTTACATAATGAGCAAGTCACATCAACAATCATACACACATAATAACGATGGCACGTACAGGCTTTCCCTATCACGCGCTCACGTTATGCCACTAACACCCTTACTAGACTCTTGCCACTTCTAACACACTCTACCTCTACCTGCCTATATCACACTTCATATCAGTTCGGTATTTACGTAATAAACATGTTACATCATAACATTCATACACACTATCAACCACTTGGAATTTACTATCCTTGGCGATACGTGCAATATCCGAAGATCGTTCACGTACCGACAAGCATTATAAAATATGTACCTCGTATAACATCTATAGCATACACTTACCACTTAAGGTAAGTGTATTCATACTTCACATCGAGTATGCACACAGCCCCGAAAACATAACAAGGAATGGGGCTAGAAACTCACCTGGACTCTGCTTCTTCCTCTGGTAGCTGTAAATCTCTTGTTTAACTGAGCTCGGCTAACTGTACAAGTTATACGTATCAATACTCGCCTGACCTAATCTGGTGGCCTAGTATTAGCTTACTTTAACTTATCGCTTTTAATTTATTTTCTAAACGAACTTCACTTCAGGCGAAGTTAAACCTTAGGCGAACTTGGCTTCAGGCGAAGTTAAACCTTAGGCGAACTTGGCTTCAGGCGAAGTTAAACCTTAGGCGAACTTGGCTTCAGGCGAAGTTATCCTTAGGCGAACTTGGCTTCAGGCGAAGTTATCCTTAGGCGAACTTATGCTTGAAGGCGAAGTTACGCTTGAAGGCGAAGTTACGCTTGAAGGCAAAGTTCATCAGGCGAACTTAATCTTGCAGGCGAAGTTATCGCGCTGCAGATCTGTTTGCCCATAAAACTTCGTTTCTTCGCCAAATAACTCGATTTTGGTACCCATGAAATCGTATGATCGGCGCCTTCAAATCCCAACCATCAAATCGGCCTAAAATCGACGTTTTAGGGGTCCGATTTGGGCAGTTTGGGTTTCGGGTCCGGTTAACCCATCCAATCCTAACCATTTACAGTAATATTAGCTTTGTTGGATTTGTTCTTACCTTACCAACTCATATCTGTCAACAAAATCTCGGGTCTCGGCTTCGAATCTCGATCGGTTAGAATGTGTGTGTATGTGTGTGTTAGGAGTTTTAGGGTGTAGGGTGAGAATGAAGATATTTTGGGTTTAGGGGATATTTATATCCCTTAAATCCCATTCTCATTTAACCCATCTCAAATAATCCAAGTTCACAACCCGCATCCATTACCCAACACTAGCCCGATTCATACCAACTCCTATTCTGTTATTTATTTCCTTATAAACCCGAGTAAACTTTCCCTCTATTATTAAGTAATATAATTAATATTATCTTGAAATTTCGGGATGTTACAAGTCTTCCCTCCTTAAAGAGGTTTCGTCCCCGAAACCTAACTCATTCCCTATAAAAGGAAAACTTCTTATATTTACACGCTTTATTGAATCGCCTTCGTTTTCTGTGTTACCCTTCTTACTTCCGGCTTTGCAGTCATCGAATGGTGGTCATGTGTATTAGCTATTTAAGGTAGCTTGTCCATGAGGCCCTCGATGTACCAAGTCCATCAGTATTCTTAAAGGGACAACACAAACATCATCACTCAAGGAACTATTCAGTACAAGGATAGCAAGGCTAACAGGTAATAACAGTGGCCAGCTGTGACTAGCTGATCACGTTGCTTTCCGTGTCCTATACACTTCCCTTTATGAGTCTATTTGTGCTGGTTCTACTTAAGTAGTTAGTCAAATCAAACAATCAATTATTCCTATCCCTGTCGTTCACATATCTTTTCTTTCTCATTAACATATATCATTTAATCATACACCTTACCTTTACTGATCTTGCTTGAGCGACACATGGCATTCTTGAACTGGCATCTTCTTTCCTTTCTTACTTAAATCCCATTTTCTGTTCGAGTCTAAGCATGTAGGATGCTTAAATCTCTCGAACTTATGCTCTGATACCAACTTGTAAGGCCCCGAACCCGGTAGCCCTACTTTAGAGTCGGATTTACTCATAAACACAGTTCTTCAAATCAGAGTTTATTAAAACTTTTCGCGGAATATAAAACATCAATCATTTGTTACAAAACATTAAATCTTTTCTTTGAAACCATAACACAAAACCTTATATTTAAAACATCTTTACTTCTTTCTTCAGATGCCAGCCGTTCAATCCATGCCATGTGTCATCCTCATGCTAACTCTGTAATCAGCTCACCTGCGTGCATACTAAAAGTCAGCTACGCTGAGTGAGTTCTAGTTAATCAAGCAACTTATCATACAACCACTTCATACAATATATACGTATCCGAAGACACATAGTCCACTGTCTAACATGCCACTGTTTAACCACTTAATTACCCCTATAGCTTGGCCTCTTAATTACCCCTACAGCTTAGCCACTTATGCCACTATATGCCACTTGATGCCACCTTAATAACGAAGTCACGTATAGGCTTACCCTACCACGTACTATCGTCATGCCACTAACACTCTTACTAGACTCTGCCACTTCTATCACACTCTACCACTACTTGTCAACAGCACTCTTTATACCAATACAATATTTACATAATTAGCAATCGCATCATAGAATACATACACACTAACAACCACTTGACAATCACTCTCCTTGACGATACGTGCAATATCCGAAGACCGTTCACGTACCGACAAGCATTACATAACAGCTACTTGTATAACATCTATACACTTACCACTTAAGGTAAGTGTATTCACACTTTCGCATCTAACCTGCTTAACTTACCACTTAGCCTCTTATTTACACCTACCACCTTGCCACTTTGCCACTTTAATAACGTATAACGTTATGCCACTTTGCCACTTTAATAACGTATAACGTTATGCCACTTTGCCACTTTAATAACGTAAAAAGTTATGCCACTTTGCCACTTTAATAACGTAAAACGTTATGCCACTTTGCCACTTTAATAACGTATAACGTTATGCCACTTTGCCACTTTAATAACGTATAACGTTATGCCACTTTGCCACTTTAATAACGTATAACGTTATGCCACTTTAATAACGTAAAACGTTATGCCACTTTGCCACTTTAATAACGTAAAACGTTATGCCACTTTGCCACTTTAATAACGTAAAACGTTATGCCACTTTGCCACTTTAATAACGTAAAACGTTATGCCACTTTGCCACTTTAATAACGTAAAACGTTATGCCACTTTGCCACTTTAATAACGAAGGCACGTATAGGCTTACCCTACCACGTACTATCGTTATGCCACTAACACTCTTACTAGACTCTTGCCACTTCTAACACGCTCTACCTCTACTTGTCTACAACACGCTTCATATCATTTACATAATGAGCAAGTCACATCAACAATCATACACACATAATAACGATGGCACGTACAGGCTTTCCCTATCACGCGCTCACGTTATGCCACTAACACCCTTACTAGACTCTTGCCACTTCTAACACACTCTACCTCTACCTGCCTATATCACACTTCATATCAGTTCGGTATTTACGTAATAAACATGTTACATCATAACATTCATACACACTATCAACCACTTGGAATTTACTATCCTTGGCGATACGTGCAATATCCGAAGATCGTTCACGTACCGACAAGCATTATAAAATATATACCTCGTATAACATCTATAGCATACACTTACCACTTAAGGTAAGTGTATTCATACTTCACATCGAGTATGCACACAACCCCGAAAACATAACAAGGAATGGGGCTAGAAACTCACCTGGACTCTGCTTCTTCCTCTGGTAGCTGTAAATCTCTTCTTTAACTGAGCTCGGCTAACTGTACAAGTTACACGTATCAATACTCGCCTGACCTAATCTGGTGGCCTAGTATTAGCTTACTTTAACTTATCGCTTATAATTTATTTTCTAAACGAACTTCACTTCAGGCGAAGTTAAACCTTAGGCGAACTTGGCTTCAGGCGAAGTTAAACCTTAGGCGAACTTGGCTTCAGGCGAAGTTAAACCTTAGGCGAACTTCGCTTCAGGCGAAGTTAAACCTTTGGCGAACTTGGCTTCAGGCGAAGTTAAACCTTAGGCGAACTTGGCTTCAGGCGAAGTTAAACCTTAGGCGAACTTGGCTTCAGGCGAAGTTATCCTTAGGCGAACTTGGCTTCAGGCGAAGTTATCCTTAGGCGAACTTACGCTTGAAGGCGAAGTTACGCTTGAAGGCGAAGTTACGCTTGAAGGCGAAGTTCATCAGGCGAACTTAATCTTGCAGGCGAAGTTATCGCGCTGCAGATCTGTTTGCCCATAAATCCTTCGTTTCTTCGCCAAATAACTCGATTTTGGTACCCACGGAATCGTATGATCGGCGCCTTCAAATCCCAACCATCAAATCGGCCTAAAATCGACGTTTTAGGGGTCCGATTTGGGCAGTTTGGGTTTCGGGTCCGGTTAACCCATCCAATCCTAACCATTTACAGTAATATTAGCTTTGTTGGATTTGTTCTTACCTTACCAACTCATATCTGTCAACAAAATCTCGGGTCTCGGCTTCGAATCTCGATCGGTTAGAATGTGTGTGTATGTGTGTGTTAGGAGTTTTAGGGTGTAGGGTGAGAATGAAGATATTTTGGGTTTAGGGGATATTTATATCCCTTAAATCCCATTCTCATTTAACCCATCTCAAATAATCCAAGTTCACAACCCGCATCCATTACCCAACACTAGCCCGATTCATACCAACTCCTATTCTGTTATTTATTTCCTTATAAACCCGAGTAAACTTTCCCTCTATTATTAAGTAATATAATTAATATTATCTTGAAATTTCGGGATGTTACAAGTCTTCCCTCCTTAAAGAGGTTTCGTCCCCGAAACCTAACTCATTCCCTATAAAAGGAAAACTTCTTATATTTACACGCTTTATTGAATCGCCTTCGTTTTCTGTGTTACCCTTCTTACTTCCGGCTTTGCAGTCATCGAATGGTGGTCATGTGTATTAGCTATTTAAGGTAGCTTGTCCATGAGGCCCTCGATGTACCAAGTCCATCAGTATTCTTAAAGGGACAACACAAACATCATCACTCAAGGAACTATTCAGTACAAGGATAGCAAGGCTAACAGGTAATAACAGTGGCCAGCTGTGACTAGCTGATCACGTTGCTTTCCGTGTCCTATACACTTCCCTTTATGAGTCTATTTGTGCTGGTTCTACTTAAGCAGTTAGTCAAATCAAACAATCAATTATTCCTATCCCTGTCGTTCACATATCTTTTCTTTCTCATTAACATATATCATTTAATCATACACCTTACCTTTACTGATCTTGCTTGAGCGACACATGGCATTCTTGAACTGGCATCTTCTTTCCTTTCTTACTTAAATCCCATTTTCTGTTCGAGTCTAAGCATGTAGGATGCTTAAATCTCTCGAACTTATGCTCTGATACCAACTTGTAAGGCCCCGAACCCGGTAGCCCTACTTTAGAGTCGGATTTACTCATAAACACAGTTCTTCAAATCAGAGTTTATTAAAACTTTTCGCGGAATATAAAACATCAATCATTTGTTACAAAACATTAAATCTTTTCTTTGAAACCATAACACAAAACCTTATATTTAAAACATCTTTACTTCTTTCTTCAGATGCCAGCCGTTCAATCCATGCCGTGTGTAACGATTCCGGCAAATTCAGGTATACCCTAGCCGGTATATACTATTTACGTGTCATTTAAATATTGATTATATGAGTTATAGTACATATATACGAGTATATATGATTCATAGTACGAATCATACTCGATTATATAGTGAATCGTATTGGAATTACAATTAACCAATGAACGATTATTGAAACCCGAATGAATCGGGAATTACATTATAGACGAAGTATATAATGTTTAGTGATATTTACGAGGTATTAACGCTTCGGGATAAGTAAATTATAGCACAGAAAAAGGATTTCGATTTAATGGTACGTCAGTACGCTAAACGAAACCTTTAACACCAAACCAAGCAAGAGACGATCAATCAAGCCGAAAAAGATGCGTAATTATTAATAATATGATGTTTTAATGTCATGGGTTAAGTTTTTAAAGTTTTTAAATCAGTTTTATATAAATTTTATGTTAACCCGAAAAACAACCATTTTAGGCCCGTTTTAAGCCGAATTACGAGTTTAAACGAGAAACGAACTGAACCAGATTATCCACAACATTATCCGGATTGCGTAATCCGAATATGTGGCTTAGAATGGATTTGTGGGACCCACCCCCCCACCCATATGGTGGACCGATCGGTCCCTTTACATCCATAATCAATTCATTTTTCTTTTTTCTACACATCAAAACTCTCTCAACTCTCTAAACCCTTCAAAGTTCATCCAAAAACCCAAGTTCTAACCAAGATTTGAAGGTATAACATATGTTTTTAAGCTTGAATTTTGTTTTCTAACTTCATGATCTTGAGAAAAGGAGGTTTCAAATGTAAAAATGGGTGAAAACCCGAGTTGAAACCGATTCTCGCATGATCAAGTGATGTATACAAGTTATACAAAGGATCTTGATCCAAGTGATGAGTTAAAAGAGTTTATAACGAATTTTTACGGTTAAAATCTTGTTAAAATGAGTTTCCAAGTGAAAGATGGGTGAAAACCCGAGATGAAACCGACTCTTGCATGATCAAGAGATGTATACATGTTATACAAGGGATCATGGTCCAAGAAATGAGTAAAAAGAGTCGGGAATGGATTTCTACGGTTAAAACCTTTGTTTTTACTTAAAAACCGACACTTTGAAAGAAATGGTTTGATTATTGGTGTAACTTGCTTGGTATAGTGATATTGTGCTTGTAAGTGTTGTATCTAGCGGCTAGCAAAGGCTAGAAACCGAGATCCTTGCGATCTAAAGCTAGAAAACACAAAATAGTTCGGTTTTCGGGTGTTTATGAAATTTGGACAGATTTTTGTGTGCTTAGAGTCGGGTCACGAAATTTCACAGAGATGATCTACACATGAAAATATGAGATCTGTGAATTTTTGGTAATTTTTGGATAAAAGATGAATATTTGGTGAATTTAATGCTCGGTTTTGGCCAAAAATAGTGAAAAATAGCAAAACATGATGAAAAATTCCGGAAAATTTAAGATAAGCTTTTTATAACATATAAAAGTCACCCACGAAATTTGAGCTCAGTTGGAAAAGTCTAAGTAGGCTTTTCGGTGAAACGAGTTCTAGGGCTTTCTAGCTCGGTTTTGGGTGAAAATGGCTTGAAAAATAAGTTTTAAATTCTGGAAAAATTCCAGAAAGTTATGAGGATGATAGAGATCATCCCAGAAAAATTTGGGATTTTTCTAAAGTGTTTTGGTATTTTTGATATATTTAGTATTTTAGTAAGATTTAAAAATAGATAAATAAATATAAATATAAGAAAATAAATCTGGAAAATTTTTACAAAATTCCTTACTGTCAAATTAAGTTTTGTGCAAAATTTCAAGACCCGAGACTAATCGGGTAATTATTTGTGCTAAAAAGAACATAAAAACAAGTTTTTAAAGCTTAAAACGTGTAAACCGGCAAAGTTCGCATAAGCGAGCTGACTGGTACATGAAAACTCTAAAAATAGACTATTTCATAAATCTAAGTAAATTAAGTAAAAATAAATCATCCGAAAATAATTCGGATGATTTGGGTAATTTTACCGATTTTACCGTTTCCGGCACCGAAATACCGGAAACGGGCCCCACGGCCAAACGGGGTGTCAAACCGAGCTATAATTTCATCACCTTAACTAAATTGACTGTCAAACTCTAAGCAATGTCAATCTGAGTCCTTAGAAGTGTCACGGGGTTAACATTGTCCCCGAATCGAGTATAGTACTGGGTTAACAATGTTCCCAGATGTACCGATTGATATGTATTTAAGTTATGGGAATTATATAGTAACGACTAGATATTATATTACAGATCCAGGCACGTAGCTGTTCCTTATATTACTCACCGACTCACAAAAAAGGTGAGTTTTCACGAGCCCCTTTTAATGAATTGTTTTAATTATATTTTCCCGGGGCGGAAAACATGTCTTATTTAAAGTATTTTAAGTACATACCGATCGTATGGAAATACTTGTACATTTATATATATATGGACTGATGCATAGAATATATAAAATGTTTATAATGTGTTATTGTTCTGGGGTAACATAGTTCCCAGGGGTTATATTGTTCTGGGGTAACATAGTTCCCAGGGGTTATTATTGTTCTGGGGTAACATAGTTCCCAGGGGTTATTGTTGTTCTGGGGTAACATAGTTCCCAGGGGTTATTATTGTTCTGGGGTAACATAGTTCCCAGGGGTTATTATTGTTCTGGGGTAACATAGTTCCCAGGGGTTATTATTGTTCTGGGGTAACATAGTTCCCAGGGGTTATTATTGTTCTGGGGTAACATAGTTCCCAGGGGTATTTATTGTTCTGGGGTAACATAGTTCCCAGGGGTATTATTGTTCTGGGGTAACATAGTTCCCAGGAAGTTAATGGAAATGTTCTGGGGTAACATAGTTCCCAGCATGATTATATTGTTAATAAATGATTATTAAAATGATTTGTCAGTGTTTATTTAAATTAGTGAAACTCACCAACTATTCGTAGTTGACCCGTTTTCTTTACATGTTTTCTAGGTATGCCCAAGTTGGATTGATTGATGTGTGCTTAACTATCTGTGCTACCTGTTGGAAGCTTGCTGCTCTATGTTTTGTAATGAATTTATTAATGTCTTATCGGTAAAATATGTGTGTAACACCTAGACAGTAATGAAACTCGCAACAATGTAATATGTTATAAATTAATGTAGTGGTATTTTCTTTATAAGCAATGCTGTTGATATCAGATGTGTCTGTTGCATCCCGTGTACGTTTCCGCTGCGGTTACGGGGTGTTACACTGTGTGTCATCCTCATGCTAACTCTGTAATCAGCTCACCTGCGTGCATACTAAAAGTCAGCTACGCTGAGTGAGTTCTAGTTAATCAAGCAACTTATCATACAACCACTTCATACAATATATACGTATCCGAAGACACATAGTCCACTGTCTAACATGCCACTGTTTAACCACTTAATTACCCCTATAGCTTAGCCTCTTAATTACCCCTACAGCTTAGCCACTTATGCCACTATATGCCACTTGATGCCACCTTAATAACGAAGTCACGTATAGGCTTACCCTACCACGTACTATCGTCATGCCACTAACACTCTTACTAGACTCTGCCACTTCTATCACACTCTACCACTACTTGTCAACAACACTCTTTATACCAATACAATATTTACATAATAAGCAATCGCATCATAGAATACATACACACTAAGAACCACTTGACAATCACTCTCCTTGACGATACGTGCAATATCCGAAGACCGTTCACGTACCGACAAGCATTACATAACAGCTACTTGTATAACATCTATACACTTACCACTTAAGGTAAGTGTATTCACACTTTCGCATCTAACCTGCTTAACTTACCACTTAGCCTCTTATTTACACCTACCACCTTGCCACTTTGCCACTTTAATAACGTATAACGTTATGCCACTTTGCCACTTTAATAACGTATAACGTTATGCCACTTTGCCACTTTAATAACGTAAAACGTTATGCCACTTTGCCACTTTAATAACGTAAAACGTTATGCCACTTTGCCACTTTAATAACGTATAACGTTATGCCACTTTGCCACTTTAATAACGTATAACGTTATGCCACTTTGCCACTTTAATAACGTATAACGTTATGCCACTTTGCCACTTTAATAACGTAAAACGTTATGCCACTTTGCCACTTTAATAACGTAAAACGTTATGCCACTTTGCCACTTTAATAACGTATAACGTTATGCCACTTTGCCACTTTAATAACGTAAAACGTTATGCCACTTTGCCACTTTAATAACGTAAAACGTTATGCCACTTTGCCACTTTAATAACGTAAAACGTTATGCCACTTTGCCACTTTAATAACGAAGGCACGTATAGGCTTACCCTACCACGTACTATCGTTATGCCACTAACACTCTTACTAGACTCTTGCCACTTCTAACACGCTCTACCTCTACTTGTCTACAACACGCTTCATATCATTTACATAATGAGCAAGTCACATCAACAATCATACACACATAATAACGATGGCACGTACAGGCTTTCCCTATCACGCGCTCACGTTATGCCACTAACACCCTTACTAGACTCTTGCCACTTCTAACACACTCTACCTCTACCTGCCTATATCACACTTCATATCAGTTCGGTATTTACGTAATAAACATGTTACATCATAACATTCATACACACTATCAACCACTTGGAATTTACTATCCTTGGCGATACGTGCAATATCCGAAGATCGTTCACGTACCGACAAGCATTATAAAATATATACCTCGTATAACATCTATAGCATACACTTACCACTTAAGGTAAGTGTATTCACACTTCACATCGAGTATGCACACAGCCCCGAAAACATAACAAGGAATGGGGCTAGAAACTCACCTGGACTCTGCTTCTTCCTCTGGTAGCTGTAAATCTCTTCTTTAACTGAGCTCGGCTAACTGTACAAGTTACACGTATCAATACTCGCCTGACCTAATCTGGTGGCCTAGTATTAGCTTACTTTAACTTATCGCTTTTAATTTATTTTCTAAACGAACTTCACTTCAGGCGAAGTTAAACCTTAGGCGAACTTGGCTTCAGGCGAAGTTAAACCTTAGACGAACTTGGCTTCAGGCGAAGTTAAACCTTAGGCGAACTTAGCTTCAGGCGAAGTTAACCCTTAGGCGAACTTGGCTTCAGGCGAAGTTAAACCTTAGGCGAACTTGGCTTCAGGCGAAGTTAAACCTTAGGCGAACTTGGCTTCAGGCGAAGTTATCCTTAGGCGAACTTGGCTTCAGGCGAAGTTATCCTTAGGCGAACTTACGCTTGAAGGCGAAGTTACGCTTGAAGGCGAAGTTACGCTTGAAGGCAAAGTTCATCAGGCGAACTTAATCTTGCAGGCGAAGTTATCGCGCTGCAGATCTGTTTGCCCATAAATCCTTCGTTTCTTCGCCAAATAACTCGATTTTGGTACCCACGGAATCGTATGATCGGCGCCTTCAAATCCCAACCATCAAATCGGCCTAAAATCGACGTTTTAGGGGTCCGATTTGGGCAGTTTGGGTTTCGGGTCCGGTTAACCCATCCAATCCTAACCATTTACAGTAATATTAGCTTTGTTGGATTTGTTCTTACCTTACCAACTCATATCTGTCAACAAAATCTCGGGTCTCGGCTTCGAATCTCGATCGGTTAGAATGTGTGTGTATGTGTGTGTTAGGAGTTTTAGGGTGTAGGGTGAGAATGAAGATATTTTGGGTTTAGGGGATATTTATATCCCTTAAATCCCATTCTCATTTAACCCATCTCAAATAATCCAAGTTCACAACCCGCATCCATTACCCAACACTAGCCCGATTCATACCAACTCCTATTCTGTTATTTATTTCCTTATAAACCCGAGTAAACTTTCCCTCTATTATTAAGTAATATAATTAATATTATCTTGAAATTTCGGGATGTTACAAGTCTTCCCTCCTTAAAGAGGTTTTGTCCCCGAAACCTAACTCATTCCCTATAAAAGGAAAACTTCTTATATTTACACGCTTTATTGAATCGCCTTCGTTTTCTGTGTTACCCTTCTTACTTCCGGCTTTGCAGTCATCGAATGGTGGTCATGTGTATTAGCTATTTAAGGTAGCTTGTCCATGAGGCCCTCGATGTACCAAGTCCATCAGTATTCTTAAAGGGACAACACAAACATCATCACTCAAGGAACTATTCAGTACAAGGATAGCAAGGCTAACAGGTAATAACAGTGGCCAGCTGTGACTAGCTGATCACGTTGCTTTCCGTGTCCTATACACTTCCCTTTATGAGTCTATTTGTGCTGGTTCTACTTAAGCAGTTAGTCAAATCAAACAATCAATTATTCCTATCCCTGTCGTTCACATATCTTTTCTTTCTCATTAACATATATCATTTAATCATACACCTTACCTTTACTGATCTTGCTTGAGCGACACATGGCATTCTTGAACTGGCATCTTCTTTCCTTTCTTACTTAAATCCCATTTTCTGTTCGAGTCTAAGCATGTAGGATGCTTAAATCTCTCGAACTTATGCTCTGATACCAACTTGTAAGGCCCCGAACCCGGTAGCCCTACTTTAGAGTCGGATTTACTCATAAACACAGTTCTTCAAATCAGAGTTTATTAAAACTTTTCGCGGAATATAAAACATCAATCATTTGTTACAAAACATTAAATCTTTTCTTTGAAACCATAACACAAAACCTTATATTTAAAACATCTTTACTTCTTTCTTCAGATGCCAGCCGTTCAATCCATGCCGTGTGTCATCCTCATGCTAACTCTGTAATCAGCTCACCTGCGTGCATACTAAAAGTCAGCTACGCTGAGTGAGTTCTAGTTAATCAAGCAACTTATCATACAACCACTTCATACAATATATACGTATCCGAAGACACATAGTCCACTGTCTAACATGCCACTGTTTAACCACTTAATTACCCCTATAGCTTAGCCTCTTAATTACCCCTACAGCTTAGCCACTTATGCCACTATATGCCACTTGATGCCACCTTAATAACGAAGTCACGTATAGGCTTACCCTACCACGTACTATCGTCATGCCACTAACACTCTTACTAGACTCTGCCACTTCTATCACACTCTACCACTACTTGTCAACAGCACTCTTTATACCAATACAATATTTACATAATAAGCAATCGCATCATAGAATACATACACACTAACAACCACTTGACAATCACTCTCCTTGACGATACGTGCAATATCCGAAGACCGTTCACGTACCGACAAGCATTACATAACAGCTACTTGTATAACATCTATACACTTACCACTTAAGGTAAGTGTATTCACACTTTCGCATCTAACCTGCTTAACTTACCACTTAGCCTCTTATTTACACCTACCACCTTGCCACTTTGCCACTTTAATAACGTATAACGTTATGCCACTTTGCCACTTTAATAACGTATAACGTTATGCCACTTTGCCACTTTAATAACGTAAAACGTTATGCCACTTTGCCACTTTAATAACGTAAAACGTTATGCCACTTTGCCACTTTAATAACGTATAACGTTATGCCACTTTGCCACTTTAATAACGTATAACGTTATGCCACTTTGCCACTTTAATAACGTAAAACGTTATGCCACTTTGCCACTTTAATAACGTAAAACGTTATGCCACTTTGCCACTTTAATAATGTAAAACGTTATGCCACTTTGCCACTTTAATAACGTATAACGTTATGCCACTTTGCCACTTTAATAACGTAAAACGTTATGCCACTTTGCCACTTTAATAACGTAAAACGTTATGCCACTTTGCCACTTTAATAACGAAGGCACGTATAGGCTTACCCTACCACGTACTATCGTTATGCCACTAACACTCTTACTAGACTCTTGCCACTTCTAACCCGCTCTACCTCTACTTGTCTACAACACGCTTCATATCATTTACATAATGAGCAAGTCACATCAACAATCATACACACATAATAACGATGGCACGTACAGGCTTTCCCTATCACGCGCTCACGTTATGCCACTAACACCCTTACTAGACTCTTGCCAATTCTAACACACTCTACCTCTACCTGCCTATATCACACTTCATATCAGTTCGGTATTTACGTAATAAACATGTTACATCATAACATTCATACACACTATCAACCACTTGGAATTTACTATCCTTGGCGATACGTGCAATATCCGAAGATCGTTCACGTACCGACAAGCATTATAAAATATATACCTCGTATAACATCTATAGCATACACTTACCAGTTAAGGTAAGTGTATTCACACTTCACATCGAGTATGCACACAGCCCCGAAAACATAACAAGGAATGGGGCTAGAAACTCACCTGGACTCTGCTTCTTCCTCTGGTAGCTGTAAATCTCTTCTTTAACTGAGCTCGGCTAACTGTACAAGTTACACGTATCAATACTCGCCTGACCTAATCTGGTGGCCTAGTATTAGCTTACTTTAACTTATCGCTTTTAATTTATTTTCTAAACGAACTTCACTTCAGGCGAAGTTAAACCTTAGGCGAACTTGGCTTCAGGCGAAGTTAAACCTTAGGCGAACTTGGCTTCAGGCGAAGTTAAACCTTAGGCGAACTTAGCTTCAGGCGAAGTTAAACCTTAGGCGAACTTGGCTTCAGGCGAAGTTAAACCTTAGGCGAACTTGGCTTCAGGCGAAGTTATCCTTAGTCGAACTTGGCTTCAGGCGAAGTTATCCTTAGGCGAACTTACGCTTGAAGGCGAAGTTACGCTTGAAGGCGAAGTTCATCAGGCGAACTTAATCTTGCAGGCGAAGTTATCGCGCTGCAGATCTGTTTGCCCATAAATCCTTCGTTTCTTCGCCAAATAACTCGATTTTGGTACCCACGGAATCGTATGATCGGCGCCTTCAAATCCCAACCATCAAATTGGCTTAAAATCGACGTTTTAGGGGTCCGATTTGGGCAGTTTGGGTTTCGGTTCCGGTTAACCCATCCAATCCTAACCATTTACAGTAATATTAGCTTTGTTGGATTTGTTCTTACCTTACCAACTCAGATCTGTCAACAAAATCTCGGGTCTCGGCTTCGAATCTCGATCGGTTAGAATGTGTGTGTATATGTGTGTTAGGAGTTTTAGGGTGTAGGGTGAGAATGAAGATATTTTGGGTTTAGGGGATATTTATATCCCTTAAATCCCATTCTCATTTAACCCATCTCAAATAATCCAAGTTCACAACCCGCATCCATTACCCAACACTAGCCCGATTCATACCAACTCCTATTCTGTTATTTATTTCCTGATAACCCGAGTAAACTTTCCCTCTATTATTAAGTAATATAATTAATATTATCTTGAAATTTCGGGATGTTACAGTATATGCTAGTGAATATGTGAGTGAATGAATACCTCATGCCGTTTGACAAGGTATTTATAGCCGAAGGATGTGGGAAGGTGATTGGGCCAGCTGTCCCTTTCTAGAAGATCTCAATAACCGTCTATACGCGTGTCCCTTTGTGATAGGTTGAGCTATACGTCCCATGTGTATGGGTATAACAACCTGGACACGTGTCACCATTTGATAGGACGGATAAAACCCTGGCCATGTGCACGGTTATAACAGCATGGCCAGATGTCCTTCATTCATTGGCTGAAGAGTTACGTATTGCCCAAGAAAGCATCCTGGGAAACCTTCTGGAAGATAATTAGTAAATGACAGCTGTCCTGTTGGCGTTGCCTTCCGATCGTTTTAGCGGACAAATGTCCTGTCCCGTGGATGACTTCTGAGGGTGTCTAAATGCTTCCGCGAGTGGTGTGTGGATGTTCTTCCTCTACCATGTTGTGCGGGTGATCCGTATGTTCCGCGGGTGGTACATGAGGGGTTCCTCTCCTACCCGCGGATGGTACTCTAGGGTATTTGGGCCTTTTTGGTACCCTATCTCTATAAGTCCCCCCTGTCCAGTGTTTCTTTCGCGTGAAGTTTTTATGTTGGTGAAATTTTGGACTTAAGGTAAAATTGGGGGTTTTTGAGTTTTGAAGTTTGGTAGAAAACATCTTCTGTTGGTGTGGATAATCATGAAAAATGACAAGTTGACCACTCGCAGGCACGTGAACAGATGATGGGACGTTTATGACGGCTGTCACTGTACCCGACTGTGCAACTTTTTCTCTTTTTCGAATTTCCCGCGTGACGTGGCGGTCTTTGATTGGGCGATGATTTTCTCTCTCCACTGTTCATATCCCATCACATTAATTGCAATTGGTATAAATAGTGGGAGTTATCTTCTGTCCGAAGTTTTATCGCCTTTGATTTCTGATTATCATCTTGTTTTCTCTTTCTGAACCTTTGACTTACCCACTCAATTTTTCGTATAATCGCTTGCCATTTCACCAGATCTTACTGTAATGACGACTATTCAATCCGAGATTGATGAAGTGGAAGTTCAATGGGATCAGTCTGACTACCAAAAGCTGATTGAGACTTATGGTATCCCACCGGAGTAGGTACCGGAATTTCCTTTTCCTGGTTCTATAGCCAGCCTGCCACCGCCTGGCAAAATGGCTGTGTATTCCGATTTTTTTGTCTATCGGAATTTCCGTTTTCCCATGACAAAATTTTTTATGAAGGTATTGAGTGCATATGGGATCCATTTATCCCAGTTGCATCCCCGTGCCGTCATGCGAATTCGTCATTACGAATTCGTGTGTACAACACATGGAATGTTACCTCACCTTGACTGATTCCCTGTCTTCTACCGATTTGCCAACCGTGGTGGTTGGTTCACGTGCCAGGGGCTTTCCGATAGGAGTATCAGTTTTGAGGTTGAAAAGGGCTTAAAGAATTGGTGCAACAAGTTCTTTTGGATATCTGAGGACGTAGTGCCCACTACCATGGTCCGACGTCCGGCCAATGACGTGCTCCCGGAAGTTGTGGCGGCCCCGCACGAGGGTCGTGATTGGTTTCGTGTCCTAATGTCGGAACCAACGCCGATGCGGGCGTTACCCGAGGAGGCCCTTGTATGGGCAGGCATGAGTCGCCTATGGCCGTCGGAGTTTTTGGAGCCTGTTTTTATTGGTTTGGACGAACGTAAGTTACCCTCTTTGATTTTTCTTTTGTTTGAAACTTTATGGTTGATTTTTTATGTTTTCCCTTTCAGGTTAGGGTTTTATGCTCAATGCTCTTTTCTAGGATAGGGGTTGTGTCCGAAAGAGCATTCGCGATGCGGGTGATAGACCCATCCTTGAAAAGACTAAGGATCGATTCCTTTTCCTAACAAAGGTGCGAGCCGAACCCTTAGTTTCGGATGCAACCTTTCAATCAGGTGCGTATGTTTTCCTCCACTTAATGCTCTTAATTCTGATGGGGTGATCGCCATTCTATCCTCGAGTGACGATTCCGCATCCCAAGAATAATGGAGCTCTGATGACGATGCCTCTGAATTTTCCTCTGTCTCTGATGTGTGCTGCGCGTGCGGTTAAATATGAAAGAGATGGAATGAGTAGCTTTTGCACAAGATCGTGTTTTAAATTTATAAAAGTGATTTCTACAAAGACTAAACACACACAAAATAGGCAAGTGTACCTATCGTATATGTAGAATAGTATTGGTAAGAACCAAGTATCGATCCGTGGACACAAAGGTTTCTAACAATAAATCGTTGTTTTGCTTTAATCGGAGGTTTTAATCATTTTTGGGGTTAATTTTGAACTTTTTATAAAATGTAAATACTAATATATAATATATAGGTGACCAAGACAAGAAATTCTAAACGAGTTGTTCAATTATGGGAAGGTTACCATCTAAGATCAAGAATCCACTCCATTTTCACATTGATAATTAATATTTAGACATATGATAAACTTGCCATAGTAATATATGATAGATAGCTCCTTAAACCTTAAGTGAGCATCTTTGGCACTAAGGAGACAGCATGCGCATTTTAAAGTCCACCATTTCCTAATGTCATACCATCTCAATGTTGTCAATTTAAGTTGGCAAGTAGTTTCGTAAAGTAGAAAGATTAGGATTGACTTCGATTTCTCAAATACCAATTCTAACAACTTCGGGGTGGTTATAGTTCATCACACAACCTCCCCTTGGTTGATTTATGTAGGTTATAATTACACATTCCGTTAACGTATGATTTCTTTAACTAATTTGATATCCTAAGCAAAGCCATTTTCGGATTACCAAGGTTTAGAGAAATACATCATAACTTATATCTCATCATTTCTAAGTACAATATAAGGATCCATGTTTCGATAATGTATCAAAGTATTTTTATCTTTCAAGAACATGAATCGATCATGAACGATTGCCAATAGAATTGACAACCACCAACTATGAATTAGTGTTTTAAGATGGTGAAGCATTTCTCATCAAAAGATAATTGTAATATAACCATGTACTTTACTAGACTACATCACATGTCTTGATTAATTATCAAGTAAAACAAAGCTTCTTCATATATTTTAGATGGTAAAAGGAGTTTAGCTCATAATGAGCATGATGATAAACATTAAGATGAATGATGATAACAAATACATGATTAAACTTGGAATAATCTTACCAATTGTAGATGGATCTTCCTTCTTAATGATGGTAATGATGGTTGATGGTGATGACCTCCAAGCCTTCAAACTCTTCACTAGATCTTCAATGAGAGTGTTAGTGTGTGTTTTTATAAGTGAAAACCGGATAGAACTCTTTTCAAGGCATACTCTTCAAATGGCACAAGAGCCTCTATTTATAGGCAATCTGGAGTGCGAGGCACGGCCCCGTGGTTGGTGGGCACGCCCCCGTGTATTTTTATGACATGTGCCAGATTTATTTTGTCTTTTCTGAAAGGTGGCCACGACCGCGTGGTTGATGGGCACGTCCCCGTGGATTTTAGTGACATATGCTAATTCTTCTTTGTCTTTTCTGTGTTCTCGTCCACGGCCCCATGATTGGTAGGAACGGTCCCGTGCTTTTTGCTTCCAGATTTTGTCTTTTCTTGTGTTTAGAAGTGTGGGGGCGTGTTTCTTCAGGCATGGGGGCGTGTTTCTTTGTTTTTCTTGTGTTTTCTTATGTTTTTCTTCGTCTTTTTGCTCGTTTCTTTGTTTGGGGCTTGGTTTCACCTGAAATTATGTTTTATTATGATAAGTAGTCTTTTATGCTATGTTATTTGATAGAAATTACAGTTTTTAGAGATTATTTGATGCCGAAAAGATGTATATTTCTATGTACATCAGTCTCCCACTTATTGGCAGAGTTGGAGAAGAAGAGGGCTTTCTCGTTCTTTAAGGCGAGTGATGCGGGCACAAGTACCGCGGACGCAGATGGTACGTATTTTGTTTTTTATACTTTACTGCTTTGGTATGTTAGCTAAGTGCGGCTTTTTCGTTGTGCAGATCCATCGATTGTTGGGGATGATACGTTGGAGAAATTACCATCACCCACCCCGATATTTGAGAAACAATAATCTCTTCCTCCAGAGAAGGAGACGGAAGAGAAGCCTTCTACCCCTACGCTGAAGCGAGTGTGAAGGGGCCCATCCTTTAGTTTGGAGCTAACAACTCATTAGACTATCTGTTCCAGTCTGGAAACATTGCTGGTTCCCAGAATGATAATCCTGGGGTCAATGAGGAGGGTTTCAGGATTAATGAGTCCCCATCTTGATCTCCTCCTCAATTTTTCTCTACTTCCTCACCCTTGACTACGAGTGCAGGTTGAAGTTTCCAATCTGGGCCATCTGTTCATGAGGTTGGAGGAGGTTCGACGCATGGTGCCCCTCAACAGTCTTCCTCGATCCCTGTTGGCCTTGAAACTTCAAGTTCACATTATTACGGGGAGGCGAATCTAGGGGATGATTTTGATCTGTTCGTCCCGCCTTGGGACATTGTCAATGGGTCCTGGTTTTCTGACCCCGGGACTTGCATGAGTTTTGTCAAACACTGCGTGCCGCCTGCAGAAATGGCACACCAGTGTGACCGTTCCCGCCATGATCTTCACACCGACTTATCTTTTTCCTTGGCTAATACTTTGGCCTGTATCCAGGAAATCTTAGGCGAATGGCGTACAATGGGCGGGAAACTGGGTGAGGCTCTCGAGCTGTCGAGACTGCAAAGAAAGAGGCTGAAGAGAATCGCTTTGCAGCTGGTGCAGCCAAGTGGAAACAAACGGATGCAGAAATCGCCCTTAGGGGTGAAAAGAATCAGAATGCTGCTGTTGTTGCCCGTTAATGGAAGGAGGCCTGTGAGAGGCAAAATGCCATTCTTGAAGCTGCCCGGACTGAAACTCAAAAGAAAAAAGATGACTTGGTGCGGGCCCAAGAAGCAAACTCGGCTCTAGAAAGTCAAGTAACCCTTCAAGGCAACCGGATCCAAGAGCTAGAGGCGGAACTAAAGTTGCAGAGGGAGCATTCTGAACTTAAAGATAAAAATGCTGCTGAGATGCAGTTTGCTTATGACTCCTTGCTGCAATCTCGTGCGGATGTGGAGTCTCGCGCCACTGAAGCTTCCGTTGAAAACGAAAGGGTTGCCAACGAGATGCGGGAGTTACGGAGCAGAACAGAGCGTGCCGAGCAAGATCGTCAATGGTTCCTCACGCGAGGACTTGACTCTGTAAGTTTTTCTCACTTGTTGTTCACTACACATCTCATGCTTTGATGCTAAATAAATTATCTTTTTATGTTGTCAGGTCATCCGCCATATTAAAGGAAGTCCAGAGCTAATTGATAGCTTTGCTAACTTGATGACTGCCTCATCCCAGCTTGGTCAAGTGAAAGGTTTCAATGAAGGGATGACCTATGCTCAAACTAATCGTTCCTTCGAAAATCATCCGCTTCATGGCCTTGACGTCAAGCAGTAATATGATATGCGGATTAAGGAACATGATGGCTTGGTGTTTCCTTTGCAGAATATGCTCCCGGAGTTTGGCTCAGCCAATGATGGCGTGCAGCAATTGAGGGAGTATTTGAATGATGAGTCTGAAGATGCCTCGTCTGAGGACACGCCACCAACTCCTTTGGAAGATATTGTAGCTCCTAATCCATAGGATAAGATATGCCAGATTTTGTAATTTACTTCCATATTTTGTAATAATATTTTTGATTATGAATGAAAGTGAATCTTTTGTGAATATTATATTATTGTAAGCAAATATCTTCTGAGATATTTTGCCTTACCAATAATTTGAATTATTGCAAGTGAGATGGTTATAGTGACGTAGCAGAAAGAGAAATATAGTGAGATATCTGACAGGATGTGTACAACGCCTTTTGATAGCCTGTTCTCATTTTTCGTCTTTCCCGCCTGACGTGTCCATCGTTTATTGGTCCACTTTTTCTCTCTCTTCTGGCAATCCATCAGTCGCATTAATTGCGATGCATATATATAGATCGTTTCCATCTCCTAATCAACCTTTACCACTTACAAAATTCTCCATTTTTCTTATTAAAAGCAGATCTGAGATTTCTTCGTCTCTATTACTCTAGCTTTTTGATTCAAGTTCTTCTCTAAGATCTTAGTATACCGATCTTATTCAGATGGCGGGAGACAAGAAAAGTTCTACTATTCATGAGGTCGTTGTGAACCTTAAGAAGAAGGACTATGAAGACGTTGTTAACGTATATGGCCTGGCGTCGGAATGGGAGCCAGAGCGTCCAACGAGTGGTTCTATTGCAACCAGTCCGCCCCCGAAGAAGATGGTTGTTTATGTGGATCATTTTACAACGGGGAATTTCCGGATACCGGTGACGAGGTTTGTGCAGTCTATCTTGACAACCTACGGAATTCATATATCACAAATCCCTCCTTTCGGAATGTTAAGAATTCGACACTTCGAATTCTGTTGTCAAACTCGTGACTTTGGGCCGTCTGTTGGCATGTTTACCGTTTTTTACAAAATGACCTACCGCGATGGGTGGTATAGCTTTGCTACCACCGGGAAGAGGGTCATCGGTACAGAGTGGATCCGCAGCCTTCATGGTTGGAAACCAAAATTTTTCTAGATCCGAGAGGATGTTGTCCCTTTCGCGATGACTCATCGCAAGGTGGAGGGCGCGATGCCAGTGGTTCCGGCCACTGCTCATGAGGGTCTTTCGTGGTTCATGGCACTGACCGCCATGCCAACTCCCATGCGCCCCATACACGAGGGGGCGATGGTGAGTGCTAAGATTAGCCGCCTGTGGCCGTTCCCTGATTTGGAGCCTTATTACGAGAGGACTAACAAAATTAAGCTTGATGTTATTTCAATTTTCCCATTGATAAGTGTCTGACTTCTGACTTTATTATTGCTTGTAAAGGTGAGGGTTCCGCCTTCGATACCTTGTTGAACCATGAAGGGGGATTGATGGTGCGCCGTTTAATCGATCCAAAGGACCTGCCCTTTTTGGAACGCACACGTGTCAACTTCCTATTTCCCACCGTGTTTCGTTCAAAACCCGTGGTTTCCGAAGCTATGTATGCTAAAAGTGAGGAATATGTTCAAGAGTTCGTTCAAAAAGGTGAGGGCATTTTACAACCCCGACCCGTGACTGCTATTACTTCCAGCGGAGTGATTGTACTCTTTTCGTCTAGTGAGGAGTCGTCACTCTGCGAAGGAATTTTACTAGCCGATGCTATTAATTCCATGCATTCAACTGTATATTTGACCCGTCAGAAAGCAACTACCAGCCAAGCGGACCGACCATGACGGTGTTGATGCTACTACCGGGGGCGATCGTCCCATTGCTGGGGATGTTAACGTCGAGGCGGGGCCATAAGCTGTCGACGCGGGAGTTTCTAAGGCGGCTGGCAAGCGTAAAGTTAAGCATACCAAGGTCGCCCCATCCAACAAACAAAAGACAGTAAACTTGGAAGCCCGCCTCGAAGAAATTTCTTCTAAGGATATTTCCTTAGGTAATTTTAACATTCTCTGAGTTTTGATAATTATATTATGCCGAACGTATTTCCTTAACGGACGATTATTATCTTACAGTGGCCTTGACAGATCTTTCTGAAGATATTTCATGTTTGAAGAGCTCGACAACACCACCGCCTCCAACATCTCCGTCATCTAACACCGCCAAAGATCCAATCCTTGTTGCGGATGATTCTCCTTTGAAGAATAAGGAAGTTGGTGATACTGATTGCTTTAATATGTCACATTCCTTCAATGTTCATCGCTTCAGGGATCAGGGAGGTGTTAGTGCATTCGCCTATGAGCGTCAGACCTCTCCTCCTCCTCATGAGGAGGATACTTCCCCACATCATCCGCGTTGGTCGCTACGTCGAAATTTGACACTAAATGACATGGATGTATGTTTCGAATATATGCGGGAAAGCCTTCCTCCTGCGGAAAGGGAGCGACAACGTCGCCGTATTTGCCAAGAGTTATTAAGCTCAAACTCTTATCATTTTGCGAATACTATTTCCACCAACCAGGAAATATCCGAGACTGGCTAGCGATGAATGAGGAGTGGGATGACTTAGAGATTAATTTGGCTGATGCCATGAAAGAAGCCCTTGGGGCTATGAATGAGGCGAAGGAGAGCCGTCAAGCTTTAGAAGCTAAAAGGGCCAACCGTCTCGCTGCTGAGGAAGCCAAGAACTCCCTCCAAAAACAATTGGATGAACAAGCGGAGTTGATAAAAACTCATCAAGCTGAATCAGCAGCGAAGGACAAGCGTTTGACTGACCTTGCCACCAAACGCCGAGATCAGGCCTTGCAGTGTGCCGGTCATAAAATGTAGCTTGTCCGGGCTAAGGCGGACAAGAAGTGTTTGTTGGCGGAAGGAATCCCCGAGGTAATTGTGTTTTTATATTCTTATGATCACTCGTGTAACACTTGCTTACCGTTTATTTGCTAGGTTATCACCCAAGTACGGGCGAGTGATGAACTCGGGAACTGTG
>NW_027499005.1:0-40852 GCF_021521415.1 Bidens hawaiensis | reverse complement strand
AAGCTGTACAGACATAACAAATCTTTTTGATGTCTCAGTATGATAGCGTCTGTGTACTATCACCTTTCTTGTAACAAGATCAACTTCTCAAAATTTTGAAATTTTTTTTTAATGTTTTTGGGGTTTTTGTATTTTATATTGTTTTTGGTTTTTCTTGAAACCTTTCTCCCCCTAGAATTTATAAAAAACAAAATCTTTTTGGACTTTTTCAAATTTTTAAGAAAAGAAAAAAATGAAAACAATTTAAATGATATCTTCAGGAACATCATCTGATATACGTTTAACGCCGTTGATCTCTAGTAAATATAAAAACCGTGGTTTATCAAATGCTTTAGTGAAGAGATCAGCGCGTTGTTCCTGAGTGGGGATTTTTATCACATCGATTAACTTCTTTTCGTAGCAATCACGAAGGAAGTGATATCGAATTTCGATGTGCTTCGTTTTGCTAAAATGGACCGGGATTTTTGGTAATTGAAATTGCAGCAGAATTATCAATATATATGGGAGTAGTAGAACATTCAATACCGTAGTCACGCATTTGTTGCTGAATCCAAATAACTTGAGAACAGCAACTGGCAGCCGCAATATATTCCGCCTCAGCTGTTGAAGTGGAGACTGACGTCTGCTTTTTGCATTGCCACGTTACTAAACGACTTCCAAAGAACTGACATCCTGCTGTTGTTGATTTGTAATCGAGTTTACAACCACCATAGTCCGAATCACTGTACGCATGTAGATCAAAGTTATCATCATGAGGATACCAAAGACCCCAATCTGGAGTACCCTTCAGATAACGCAAAATTCTTTTGACTGCAATCAGATGGGAGACCTTCGGCTTTGACTGGTAACGTGCACAGAGACACGTAGCAAACATTATGTCTGGCCGAGAAGCAGTCAGGTACATTAGAGATCCGATGATCCCTCTATAGTGAGTTGGATTGATCAATTCACCCTTCTCGTCAGGATTAATCCCGTGATTAACCTCTAAAGGAGTTCCCTGTGAAGAAGAACTCAACATCTCAAACCGTTTCAAGATGTCATTGACGTATTTTGTCTGGTGAATGAAGATACCGGAATCTTTTTGATCAACTTGAAGTCCTAAGAAGAACTTCATCTCACCCATGGAGCTCATTTCAAATTTTTCTTTCATCACTTGTTCGAACTCCTTACAAAGTGTTTTATTCGTGGACCCGAAGATGATGTCGTCCACGTACACTTGTACCATAATTAGATCTCCTTCTTTTTCTTTTGAGAATAGTGTGCAGTCAATGGTTCCCCTTCTAAACCCGTTGTTCAGAAGGTGTTTGGATAGTTCTTTATACCAAGCTCTCGGGGCTTGGTGAAGACCGTACAAAGCCTTGTTGAGCAGATAGGCTTTGTCCTTGTGATATGGGTCTTCAAAACCTGGAGGTTGTGCCACATATACGGTCTCTTCGATGTGACCGTACAAAAAGGCACTCTTGACGTCCATTTGATATACTTTGAATTTCTTGAAAGATGCATACGCCAAGAACATCCGGATTGCCTCCAAACGAGCAACCGGAGCATATACCTCATTGTAGTCTAGGCCTTCGATTTGCCTAAACCCTTGGACCACCAGGCGGGGCTTTGTTGCGAACAATCACTCCACGATCGTCACGTTTACATTTTAGTACCCACTTAGTGCCAATTTTCTTCTGTCCTTTGGGGAGATCCACCAGCTTCCACACACCAAGTCTTTTAAACTGCAATAATTCCTCTTGCATGGCTGAGACCCAGTTGGAATCTTTCAGCGCATCGGTGGTGCTGTGTGGTTCTTCTTGTGCTAAGAAGCATTCATGGGCATTAAGAGCAACTGATCCTGACTCCATCATTTCTGTGTAGAGACCAAAATTCAGCTGTCGCCGAGTTTTGACACCCTGTTGAAAGTCCCCTATAATGTTGTCTTGTGGATGATCACGTTCAGTCCTAACAACCGGATTGTCAGAAACGACAACATTTTGTTCCAAGTTAGTTAAGTTCGGCTCAGGAACTGGAGCGGATTGTGGTGCCTCTGAAGTAGACGTTAGAGGCTGATCTGCATTCGGCACTTCTTGATTTGACGATGAAGGTTGTGACGTAACCTGAGTTGGTGCCGATTGTACATCATCTGCTGGAGATTCATCTTCAGATTCAGATTCGGAAGATTCTTGAACTTGATCGCTAGACTCTGTGGAGGAAGATGATGACGGACCAGGATGAGTTGAAGATTGCAAAGATTCATCAGGAGGTGCATTTTGCGCCTCATACATCATTTGAATAGCAATCTCATACAGATTGAATGACTTGAACAGTTTGTCATAATCAAACAACCAGTCTTCTCCTGTCCCCCTTGGCTGGTTTCTGTGTAGCGTTGAACATCGACATGGTACCATTCTTCAACTAATTTTGTTGTTCTGTTGAAGACCCTTTTGAGAGGTATGCTGTAACCCAGAAAATAGCCGTTGATGATCTTCTCCTCGAACTTATTATCGACTTGCCTTTTTAAGTAACGTGCAAAGAGCCCCGAATGGTTCCAGGTGCTCTAAGTTAGGCCTTCGTCGTTGAAGAAGCTCGAAACTTGTCTTGCCGTGGCGCTTGACGATGCCTACCCGATTTAATGTGAAACAGGCGTTGGCAATTGCCTCACTCCAAAACGTAACAGGTAACACTGAGTCGGCTAACATTGTTCTTGCTGTCTCGATTAACGTACGATTTTTCCTTTCAGCAACCCCGTTCATTTGTGGAACATATGGGGCACTGAACTCCTGAACGATCCCTTTTTCTTTGCAGAAATTTTCAACATTCGCATTTTTAAATTCTGTACCGTTATCTGACCGCATTCTTCGAACCTTCAGATTGTATTGAGACTCAATAGTTGTAACCAGCAGTTGTATACACCCAAACGTTTCTGATTTTACTTTCAAGAAAAACACCCAAGAGAATCTAGAATATTCATCAGTAACCACTAGACAGTATGAGTGCCCAGAGATACTTTTGACGCTTATTGGGCCAAAAAGATCCATATGAAGGAGTTCCAACGGAATATCAATTGAGTGGAAACTCTTAGACTTGTGGGACCTTTTTATCTGCTTTCCGGCTTTGCACTTCACACATGAATCAGGGAGACGAAAACTTCTCAGATTAACTCCCTCAACTAGTCTGCGGTGCACAAGCTTGTTCATGTTCCTGACATTTATGTGTCCCATCCGTCTATGCCATAAGACAGTATCACGTTCGGATGCCTTGGACACGAAACATGTCGCCGTTGGAGACGTTGACCCTGCCTTAGCCATATCCAGAATGTAAAGATCACTCTGGCGTGCAGCTGACATTAAAACCTTGTCTTCAGGAAAGTTGAAATCCTTAGGCAAGATGTGGCAATCTCGGTCGTCAAACATAACTTTGAAACCTTTGTCGCAGATTTGACTTATCGACAACAGGTTGTTCTCCAACTCTTTGATGAAATTTACTTTCTCAAACGAAATTCGCCCATTAGACACCATTCCTTGGGCCGTGATATAACCTCCTTGATTTCCTGCAAAGGAAACTGCACCTCCTTTTATTTGTCTGACACTTGAAAGGAGATTCATGTTTCCAGTCATGTGCCTGGAAGCTCCTGAGTCTATGATCCACATGTTGAATCTTGGATCATATAGAGCAACCTGCACACAAAAACAAAAGGTTTAAATATCATTGGAAACCCAAGCCCTTAAGGTCTTGGGTTTTCCATCTTCATCACGAATGAACAATTCAATCCATTTACCCTCATTAACACTGTTTTCAGATTTGACGTTGTTATCAACAGTGTTAGTTTTCTTAGGTTTCCAAAAGTCAGTCTTCTTCTCAGCATGTTTGAGATAGCTGGTTGAAGACTGAGTTTCACTTGTCGAAGTGGAAATACTTGGATCTGAGGGGTTTGGGGATTGGTGTGGTGAGGTTGGCTGAGGTTTCCGAGGAGAAACCGACCTCGGTGTGTGAAACCGTTCTTGACCTTGAATGTCAATGGTCGGTCGCCTCCTAGGAGGTGACTTGACATACCTCGGATCCGGAGTCGATATGTACTGCTTAGGATCCGTGTACTTATAGCAAAATCTTGCTATATGCCCTACCTCTCCACACGAAAAACAGTAGTTTCTCCCCCTTTGACTTGGTGGAGAGAAATAACTCTGGTTTTGTCTGTTATCATAGTACCCCCTGGATTTGACATTTTGGGGTGAAGTTTGTCTAGGAGGGTGTTTTGGGAAATTATGTTTTTCATTAACGTTACCCTCCTTTACAAACTGGGTACTATGTTCCACATAGACTTTCTCAGATTTAGGATTAAACTTTTTCTTCTGAGAACTTCTTGTTGTTGTTGCCTTTGACTTAGATGGTGGTGGGCCCGATTTAGTTGTGGAACCTAAGTCTGTGGCATCAACATTTTGTTTGGACTCAGGAGCCGGGTCAATGACTTCTTTACCCTTAGACTTAGAAATTTGGTTTGTGTCCTCGGGTATATAATCATTTGATTCATCATCCGGCACAGCTCCTGGTGTGCTTGAAAATTGATTCAGGATCGGGGGTGGGACATTGTTATATCCCACGCCTCTTTCCTTTTTGCCTCGGAACTCGGGAATGATGTGTTCTAATAAATAAGATGAATTTGAGTAACTTTTTAATTTGAAATTCAATGATTCAAAATCAGCTTTCAAGTTTTCCAATTCTTTTTTCAAAACATTATTCTTATTTATGTGAAAATTGATAGAGTCTTGTTGATTCAGAACACATATTTCAAGTTCCTTGTTCTGACGCTTAAGGCTATCAATCTTTTCTTTAAAAACAGACTCTTTCTGCTTCCAAGCCTTATTCTGTGCAAGCGCGTCAGTCAGTTCCATTAAAGATCTTGAGGCTGCTTGTTTGTAAGCCTCGAGATCTTCAATTCTCTCTTTTAGAGATTGAATTTCTTGTTCATACAATTCACATTTTAAACATTTAACATTTTCTGGTTTGGGAGTTGATGGGTTAGAACTTACCTTGGCATTTGATGTCTCTGCCATGAATGCAAAGCAAAGATTCCCAGCTTTTTCCAGAAACGATGCAGAAGTTGCTTTAGGCTCTACTTCGTTGACTTCTTCAACTTTAGCAGCCTCTGCGGGAATTGTCGAACATGGAGATGTTTGAGGAACATTTGACTCTTTTTCGTGATCCTCCTTAATCTCCAAAGATACCACTTCAACCTCAGGTTCTCCTTCATGGACTTCAGCAGCTGGTTCATCGACAGTATATTCTTCATTGGTCGAGGAAACAACAGACTCTGTTTCAGAGTTTTCATCTACTACTGTGACATCAGCCATGTTGATGCTCAAGTTCCATGTCTCGCCTTCATCCCCTTGAACTGCAAGAGCAGTTTCGTTGTTGATGTCGACGTTGTTTGCTGCGGTTTGATTTTGAGGGACCAGTTGTCTCTCAAGGTTGACAGTTGCAGCTGCTGCAGCAGGAGTGGATGATGATGAAGTGGTTCGGAAGGGATATTGGTGACCTTCCCTTCTTGGCTTCGAGCACTCCTTGGCAAAGTGACCAAGTTCGCCACAGTTGTAGCATTTTACTTTGCTTTTATCAAAGCCGAACTTGGATTTGTTGTTTATTGAGAGGGCCTGACCTGTTTTCTTCGTCCACTTTCTGGCCCTTCGGAACGCACTGCCAAGAGCCCACATAATGTCTATGCGTTCCATATCATCTTCGTCAAGCTGTTCATAGTCATCGCTGTCCAGATGACTATTTCCTAGCTTACCCGCCACCATTAAACTGTAGGACTCAATTATCGTGCCTAGAGTTGCCATGTGTTCTTTGGCAACCTCCACTGTTACTGTTCCCAAGCCTTCAGTATTCAACGTTGCTTTCTCCGTTGACTTGGGTCCGGAGTTAGTACTTGAGTTTCCAGAAGTTGATAGTGGGACGGAAGATCTCGTTTCAGTCCCCTTTGATTGATTTGACGTTGAGGAGACAAAAGCAGTCTTCATCGGAGCATGATCAGTTGAATCTGACAAAGGAGGTTTTGACATGTAAAGTGATTTGTCAGAAGTTGATCTCGGTTTTCTGGAAGAGGCTCTTAGTTCAGCCTCTTCGTGTCTGATTTCTTTAATAAAATCAGACAGGAGAATCGTCTCCAGCTGATGACTTCTTCTCATTACTGTCAGGAAGGTGCTCCAGCTAGGTGGAAGTCCTTGTGCAAGACATCTAACTTTCTCAGTCCCTGTAGTTTTGACGTTATAGGACTTGAGTTCTGACATTAGATGGTAAAATCTCGACAGTAACGACTCAATATCTTCTCCCGACTCTGGACTAAACAGATCAAATTCACGCTTGAGCTCCCGTGCGTGAATTTCTCTAAGGGAATCAGATCCTTCACATCGGTCAACCAGTGCGTTCCAAAGAGTTGACGCTGTAGTAAACTGGTTAAACTGATGAAAAAGATCAGTGGAGAGTGCTTGTGATAGTAAGGAGAAGGCTTTCTTCTCAGCATCGAAGGCTATCTTTTGTTCTTCAGATAGCCTAAAGTAGCTCAACGACTCACCATCATCATTCGTTGGATGCACCCAACTTGTCTGGACAGCTTCCCAAAGTCCAGGATTTACACCTGTTATATGAATTTGAAATCTTGTCTTCCAGGTTGTAAATTCGTTTAAAGTCATTAGCTTTGGTGGCTTGTTATAGCTTCCCGATTCAGAATCACTTTCGAGAATCGATTGAATCCTCTTGTTGGTACTCGAACTTGTAGCCATCTTTGTTTCTTTGCTTTGACGTTTAACTGTTGATCGAATGAGTTTGATTCGATCGGATGAGTGACCTATTCGATCGAATGTGTTCTGGTTCGATCGAATGTCTCTCTGAAATACAGATCTGATCTTCCGAAAGTTATTCGATCGAATGTGAATCTGGTTCGATCGAATGGGTTGAGAAGTTCGATCGAAAGAGTTTCTGGTTCAATCGAACGGGTTCTGACAGTCGAATAAGACAAAGATCGAATCGACGGATCGAATAAAAGACTTATTCAATCGAATGGTGACTAATTCGATCGAATGAACAAATCTGGTTCGATCGAATGAACTAGGAGTAATTCTCGGCGGGAAAAACTGATTCGGTCAAAGTTCAAACTTGTTCGATCGAATAGGAAGGCTATTCGATCGAATGAGTTCCAAAAATAGACTGGTTCGATCGGAAAATCTGGAAATTCCAAAATTAGAAGATTTTGACGGATTTTCGAATTTTGAATCAAAAACACGAATTTTGAAAGATCAAGGGGCAACTTAAGATCGAAATATGACTTTTAACACAAAAACAACTTAAGACCAACCAAAAAACGGATCAAAACCACCAAAAATACGAAGAACACGAAGAACGCGAAGAACGTTCTTGACGAAACTCGAACTTTTAACACACAATTCTAAGATCAAAACACCAAAATATGACAATTTTAACAGTTTTTGACAAGAACACGACGAACACCAAGATCAAAAACACCAAAAATTCGGAATTTTCCGGCAAAAATTACGATTTTCACGAGAAAAACACGAATTTCACCACAAATCTAACGTGAATCAAGAACCAAAGGCTCTGATACCACTTTGTCGGACCGGTGCGGGACACGGTTTCCCAACGATTCACGGGGGCAACGTGTTAGAGTGCGGAATCCTCTAACACGGCGATTCGGTGGTGATCAACAACGCGCGGTAACGATTCCTAAGACGGTTTGACACCTAGGGACGGAGGAAAGGACCGACACGTGAAGAACGGGCAGAGAGTATTTCAGCAGAGTGGTGGTTCGTGACTGTGTGTAGAATGTGTGCTCTTTTGAAATTTCCTAAGTTTCGTTTATATATCGAAAACTGGTTCGATCGAATGAGTCTCTCATTCGATCGAACGAGACCTGGTTCGATCGAATCAGTCACTGATTCGATCGAATCAGTTTCTTTTGACATTTTCAGTCCGTTAACTTAGTTTCACGATCGTTATCTTCATATCGAACCATCCTGATAGAACTGGGGACATACACATGACATTTCATGTCCTAACAACAGTTAAAAGTAATTAATGAACTAGATCCATTAACAGTGTTAACAGATCTTAGATCTGAATCGATAATTATTAGATCTGAAGTTTCAACATTAACTCATTGTGTTCCAAAACCTTAATTTAAAACTGAAGATATGCATACCTAGTAGGGTCCAAGGGGCAGAGACCCTGGCTAGGGTCAAGCTTGGAAAATTTTTTTGATAAGAATCGGCCGGAAACACATAAAGTTTGAACCTTTAAGCTCAAAAACGTTTAATATTAGATTTAAGGTTTTCTTTGTACGAACCGTTTATGTTCACGGGTTCATTAGGTTCGCTTTAGCATCAAGTTTGGACCTTTAAGCTCAAAAACGTCCAATATTAGATTTAAGGTTTTCTTTGTACGAACTGTTTATGTTCACGGGTTCATTAGCTTCGCTTTAGCATCAAGTTTGGACCTTTAAGCTCAAAAACGTTCGATATTATATTTAAGGTTTCCTTTGAACGAACCGTTTATGTTCACGGGTTCATTAGGTTCGCTTTAGCATCAAGTTTACAACTTTGTGTTTCGTTCATACCCCGATCTATTCTAGACTCAAGTTTCAAGGCTAACCGTTTATAAAAACATAAACTTTAAGATCGAAATCATACCTTTTCGTTTTCGTTTGGTCTAGGCTAGCTTGTTTATTAACTATAAATCTCGTATATGGCTCTTATAGCAAAGATCTACCAAAACTTACGTTCGATCGATCCCGTTTCACCCCTTTCTCACTTGCAGCCGTATATGTGTGGTGGTGTATGTTTTTGTGTGTGTAGAGAATAAGATGGAAAGAAATGAGGATTAGTGTTTTAGGATGGTTTAAGGGGTATTTATATCCCTTAAACCCCATGGACCCAAGGCCCATACCCTTTTAATCCATCTTAATTAATCCAAGTCCATGATTTTCTTTATTTAATACTAATTAGTAATTTAACGCCCGACAACTTAACACTACTTTCTTTATTTAATATTAGAATATTTTAGGATGTTACAGTTAAAAGTAATTAATGAACTAGATCCAATAACAGTATTAACAGATCTATGATCTGAATCGATAATTATTAGACCTGAGGTTTCAACATTAACTCATTGTTTTCCCAAACCATGATTTAAAACTGAAGATATGCGTACCTAGTAGGGTCCAAGTGGCAGAGCCCCTGGCTGGGGTCAAGCTTGGAAAAATTTTTGGATAAGACTCGGCCCGAAACACATAAAGTTTGGACCTTTAAGCTCAAAAACGTTCGATATTATATTTAAGGTTTTCTTTGAACGAACCGTTTATGTTCACGGGTTCATTAGGTTCGCTTTAGCATCAAGTTTACAACTTTGTGTTTCGTTCATACCCCGATCTATTCTAGACTCAAGTTTCAAGGCTAACCGTTTATAAAAACATAAACTTTAAGATCAAAATCATACCTTTTCGTTTTCGTTTGGTCTAGGCTAGCTTGTTTATTAACCATAAATCTCGTATATGGCTCTTATAGCAAAGATCTACCAAAACTTACGTTCGATCGATCCCGTTTCACCCCTTTCTCACTTGCAGCCGTATATGTGTGGTGGTGAGCGTTTTGGAGTGTGTAGAGAATAAGAGGGAAAGAAATGAGGATTAGGGTTTTAGGATGGTTTAAGGGGTATTTATATCCCTTAAAGCCCATGGACCCAAAGCCCATACCCTTTTAATCCATCTTAATTAATCCAAGTCCATGGCTTTTCTTTATTTAATACTAATTAGTAATTTAACGCCCGACAACTTAACACAACTTTCTTTATTTAATATTAGAATATTTTAGGATGTTACAGTTAAAAGTAATTAATGAACTAGATCCATTAACAGTGTTAATAGATCTTAGATTTGAATCGATAATTATTAGATCTGAAGTTTCAACATTAACTCATTGTGTTCCAAAACCATGATTTAAAACTGAAGATATGCATACCTAGTAGGGTCCAAGGGGCAGAGACCCTGGCTAGGGTCAAGCTTGGAAAATTTTTTTGATAAGAATCGGCCGGAAACACATAAAGTTTGGACCTTTAAGCTCAAAAACGTTTAATATTAGATTTAAGGTTTTCTTTGTACGTACCGTTTATGTTCACGGGTTCATTAGGTTCGCTTTAGCATCATGTTTACAACTTTGTGTTTCGTTCATACCCCGATCTATTCTAGACTCAAGTTTCAAGGCTAACCGTTTATAAAAACATAAACTTTAAGATCGAAATCATACCTTTACGTTTTCGTTTGGTCTAGGCTAGCTAGTTTATTAACTATAAATCTCGTATATGGCTCTTATAGCAAAGATCTACCAAAACTTACGTTCGATCGATCCCGTTTCACCCCTTTCTCACTCGAGGCCGTATATGTGTGGTGGTGTGTGTTTTAGAGTGTGTAGAGAATTAGATGGAAAGAAATGAGGATTAGGGTTTTAGGATGGTATAAGGGGTATTTATATCCCTTAAAACCCATGGACCTAAGGCCCATACCGTTTTAATCCATCTTAATTAATCCAAGTCCATGACTTTTCTTTATTTAATATTAATTAGTAATTTAACGCCCGAAAACTTAACACAACTTTCTTTATTTAATATTAGAATATTTTAGGAAGTTACAGTTAAAAGTAATTAATGAACTAGATCCATTAACAGTATTAACAGATCTTAGATCTTAATCGATAATTATTAGATCTGAGGTTTCAACATTAACTCAATGTGTTACCAAACCATGATTTAAAACTGAATATATGCGTACCTAGTAGGGTTCAAGGGGCAGAGCCCCTGGCTGGGGTTAAGCTTGGAAAATTTTTTGGATAAGACTCGGCCCGAAACACAGAAAGTTTGGACCTTTAAGCTCAAAAATGTTCGATATTATATTTAAGGTTTTCTTTGAACGAACCGTTTATGTTCACGGGTTCATTAGGTTCGCTTTAGCATCAAGTTTACAACTTTGTGTTTCGTTCATACCCCGATCTATTCTAGACTCAAGTTTCAAGGCTAACCGTTTATAAAAACATAAACTTTAAGATCAAAATCATACCTTTTCGTTTTCGTTTGGTCTAGGCTAGCTTGTTTATTAACTATAAATCTCGTATATGGCTCTTATAGCAAAGATCTACCAAAACTTACGTTCGATCGATCCCGTTTCACCCCTTTCTCACTTGCAGCCGTATATGTGTGGTGGTGAGCGTTTTGGAGTGTGTAGAGAATAAGAGGGAAAGAAATGAGGATTAGGGTTTTAGGATGGTTTAAGGGGTATTTATATCCCTTAAAGCCCATGGACCCAAAGCCCATACCCTTTTAATCCATCTTAATTAATCCAAGTCCATGGCTTTTCTTTATTTAATACTAATTAGTAATTTAACGCCCGACAACTTAACACAACTTTCTTTATTTAATATTAGAATATTTTAGGATGTTACAGTTAAAAGTAATTAATGAACTAGATCCATTAACAGTGTTAATAGATCTTAGATTTGAATCGATAATTATTAGATCTGAAGTTTCAACATTAACTCATTGTGTTCCAAAACCATGATTTAAAACTGAAGATATGCATACCTAGTAGGGTCCAAGGGGCAGAGACCCTGGCTAGGGTCAAGCTTGGAAAATTTTTTTGATAAGAATCGGCCGGAAACACATAAAGTTTGGACCTTTAAGCTCAAAAACGTTTAATATTAGATTTAAGGTTTTCTTTGTACGAACCGTTTATGTTCACGGGTTCATTAGGTTCGCTTTAGCATCATGTTTACAACTTTGTGTTTCGTTCATACCCCGATCTATTCTAGACTCAAGTTTCAAGGCTAACCGTTTATAAAAACATAAACTTTAAGATCGAAATCATACCTTTACGTTTTCGTTTGGTCTAGGCTAGCTAGTTTATTAACTATAAATCTCGTATATGGCTCTTATAGCAAAGATCTACCAAAACTTACGTTCGATCGATCCCGTTTCACCCCTTTCTCACTCGAGGCCGTATATGTGTGGTGGTGTGTGTTTTAGAGTGTGTAGAGAATTAGATGGAAAGAAATGAGGATTAGGGTTTTAGGATGGTATAAGGGGTATTTATATCCCTTAAAACCCATGGACCTAAGGCCCATACCCTTTTAATCCATCTTAATTAATCCAAGTCCATGACTTTTCTTTATTTAATATTAATTAGTAATTTAACGCCCGAAAACTTAACACAACTTTCTTTATTTAATATTAGAATATTTTAGGAAGTTACAGTTAAAAGTAATTAATGAACTAGATCCATTAACAGTATTAACAGATCTTAGATCTTAATCGATAATTATTAGATCTGAGGTTTCAACATTAACTCAATGTGTTACCAAACCATGATTTAAAACTGAATATATGCGTACCTAGTAGGGTTCAAGGGGCAGAGCCCCTGGCTGGGGTTAAGCTTGGAAAATTTTTTGGATAAGACTCGGCCCGAAACACAGAAAGTTTGGACCTTTAAGCTCAAAAATGTTCGATATTATATTTAAGGTTTTCTTTGAACGAACCGTTTATGTTCACGGGTTCATTAGGTTTGCTTTAGCATCAAGTTTACAACTTTGTGTTTCGTTCATACCCCGATCTATTCTAGACTCAAGTTTCAAGGCTAACCGTCAATAAAAACATAAACTTTATGATTGAAATCATACCTTTACGTTTTCGTTTGGTCTAGGCTAGCTTGTTTATGAACTATATATCTCGTATATGGCTCGTATAGCAAAGATCTAACAAAACTAACGTTCGCTCGATCCCGTTTCACCCCTTTCTCACTCGCGGCCGTATATGTGGGGTGGTGTATGTTTTTGTGTGTGTAGAGAATAAGATGGAAAGAAATGAGGATTAGGGTTTTTGGATGTGTTAAGGGGTATTTATATCCCTTAAAGCCCATGGACCCAAGGCCCATACCCTTTTAATCCATCTTAATTAATCCAAGTGCATGACTTTTCTTTATTTAATACTAATTAGTAATTTAACGCCCGACAACTTAACACAACTTTCTTTATTTAATATTAGACTATTTTAGGATGTTATAGTTAAAAGTAATTAATGAACTAGATCCATTAACAGTATTAACAGATCTTAGATCTGAATCGATTATTATTAAATCTGAGGTTTCAACATTATCTCACTGTGTTCCCAAACCATGATTTAAAACTGAAGATATGCGTACCTAGTAGGGTCCAAGGGGCAGAGCCCCTGGCCGGGGTCAAGCTTGGAAAAAATTTTGGACAAGAATCGTCCCGAAACGCATAAAGTTTGGACCTTTAAGCTCAAAAACGTCCAATATTAGATTTAAGGTTTTCTTTGTACGAACTGTTTATGTTCACGGGTTCATTAGCTTCGCTTTAGCATCAAGTTTGGACCTTTAAGCTCAAATACGTTCGATATTATATTTAAGGTTTCCTTTGAACGAACCGTTTATGTTCACGGGTTCATTAGGTTCGCTTTAGCATCAAGTTTACAACTTTATGTTTCGTTCATACCCCGATCTATTCTAGACTCATGTATCAAGGCTAACCGTCTATAAAAACATAAACTTTAAGATCGAAATCATACCTTTACGTTTTTGTTTGGTCTTGGCTAGCTTGTTTATGAACTATAAATCTCGTATATGGCTCGTATAGCAAAGATCTACCAAAACTAACGTTCGCTCGATCCCGTTTCACCCCTTTCTCACTCGCGGCCGTATATGGGGGTGGTGTATGTTTTTGTGTGTGTAGAGAATAAGATGGAAAGAAATGAGGATTAGGGTTTTAGGATGGTTTAAGGGGTATTTATATCCCTTAAAGCCCATGGACCCAAGGCCCATACCCTTTTAATCCATCTTAATTAATCCAAGTCCATGACTTTTCTTTATTTAATACTAATTAGTAATTTAACGCCCGACAACTTAACACAACTTTCTTTATTTAATATTAGAATATTTTAGGATGTTATAGTTAAAAGTAATTAATGAACTAGATCCATTAACAGTATTAACAGATCTTAGATCTGAATCGATTATTATTAAATCTGAGGTTTCAACATTATCTCACTGTGTTCCCAAACCATGATTTAAAACTGAAGATATGTGTACCTAGTAGGGTCCAAGGGGCAGAGCCCCTGGCCGGGGTCAAGCTTGGAAAAATTTTTGGATAAGAATCGTCCCGAAACGCATAAAGTTTGGACCTTTAAGCTCAAAAACGTCCAATATTAGATTTAAGGTTTTCTTTGTACGAACTGTTTATGTTCACGGGTTCATTAGCTTCGCTTTAGCATCAAGTTTACAACTTTGTGTTTCGTTCATACCCCGATCTATTCTAGACTCAAGTTTCAAGGCTAACCGTCTATAAAAACATAAACTTTAAGATCGAAATCATACCTTTACGTTTTCGTTTGGTCTAGGCTAGCTTGTTTATGAACTATAAATCTTGTATATGGCTCGTATAGCAAAGATCTACCAAAACTAACGTTCGCTCGATCCCGTTTCACCCCTTTCTCACTCGCGGCCGTATATGTGTGGTGGTGTATGTTTTTGTGTGTGTAGAGAATAAGATGGAAAGAAATGAGGATTAGTGTTTTAGGATGGTTTAAGGGGTATTTATATCCCTTAAACCCCATGGACCCAAGGCCCATACCCTTTTAATCCATCTTAATTAATCCAAGTCCATGACTTTTCTTTATTTAATACTAATTAGTAATTTAACGCCCGACAACTTAACACTACTTTCTTTATTTAATATTAGAATATTTTAGGATCTTACAGTTAAAAGTAATTAATGAACTAGATCCAATAACAGTATTAACAGATCTTAGATCTGAATCGATAATTATTAGACCTGAGGTTTCAACATTAACTCATTGTTTTCCCAAACCATGATTTAAAACTGAAGATATGCGTACCTAGTAGGGTCCAAGTGGCAGAGCCCCTGGCTGGGGTCAAGCTTGGAAAAATTTTTGGATAAGACTCGGCCCGAAACACATAAAGTTTGGACCTTTAAGCTCAAAAACGTTCGATATTATATTTAAGGTTTTCTTTGAACGAACCGTTTATGTTCACGGGTTCATTAGCTTCGCTTTAGCATCAAGTTTACAACTTTGTGTTTCGTTCATACCCCGATCTATTCTAGACTTAAGTTTCAAAGCTAACCGTCTATAAAAACATAAACTTTAAGATCGAAATCATACCTTTACGTTTTCGTTTGGTCTAGGCTAACTTGTTTATGAACTATAAATCTCGTATATGGCTCGTATAGCAAAGATCTACCAAAACTAACGTTCGCTCGATCCCGTTTCACCCCTTTCTCACTCGCGGCCGTATATGTGTGGTGGTGTATGTTTTTGTGTGTGTAGAGAATAAGATGGAAAGAAATGAGGATTAGTGTTTTAGGATGGTTTAAGGGGTATTTATATCCCTTAAACCCCATGGACCCAAGGCCCATACCCTTTTAATCCATCTTAATTAATCCAAGTCCATGACTTTTCTTTATTTAATACTAATTAGTAATTTAACGCCCGACAACTTAACACTACTTTCTTTATTTAATATTAGAATATTTTAGGATGTTACAGTTAAAAGTAATTAATGAACTAGATCCAATAACAGTATTAACAGATCTTAGATCTGAATCGATAATTATTAGACCTGAGGTTTCAACATTAACTCATTGTTTTCCCAAACCATGATTTAAAACTGAAGATATGCGTACCTAGTAGGGTCCAAGTGGCAGAGCCCCTGGCTGGGGTCAAGCTTGGAAAAATTTTTGGATAAGACTCAGCCCGAAACACATAAAGTTTGGACCTTTAAGCTCAAAAACGTTCGATATTATATTTAAGGTTTTCTTTGAACGAACCGTTTATGTTCACGGGTTCATTAGGTTCGCTTTAGCATCAAGTTTACAACTTTGTGTTTCGTTCATACCCCGATCTATTCTAGACTCAAGTTTCAAGGCTAACCGTTTATAAAATAATAAACTTTAAGATCGAAATCATACCTTTACGTTTTCGTTTGGTCTAGGCTAGCTTGTTTATTAACTATAAATCTCGTATATGGCTCTTATAGCAAAGATCTACCAAAACTTACGTTCGATCGATCCCGTTTCACCCCTTTCTCACTCGCGGCCGTATATGTGTGGCGGTGTGTGTTTTAGAGTGTGTAGAGAATTAGATGGAAAGAAATGAGGATTAGGGTTTTAGGATGGTATAAGGGGTATTTATATCCCTTAAACACCATGGACCTAAGGCCCATACCCTTTTAATCCATCTTAATTAATCCAAGTTCATGACTTTTCTTTATTTAATACTAATTAGTAATTTAACGCCCGAAAACTTAACACAACTTTCTTTATTTAATATTAGAATATTTTAGGAAGTTACAGTTAAAAGTAATTAATGAACTAGATCCATTAACAGTATTAACAGATCTTAGATCTTAATCGATAATTATTAGATCTGAGGTTTCAACATTAACTCAATGTGTTACCAAACCATGATTTAAAACTGAAGATATGCGTACCTAGTAGGGTTCAAGGGGCAGAGCCCCTGGCTGGGGTCTAGCTTGGAAAATTTTTTGGATAAGACTCGGCCCGAAACATATAAAGTTTGGACCTTTAAGCTCAAAAACGTTCGATATTATATTTAAGGTTTCCTTTGAACGAACCGTTTATGTTCACGGGTTCATTAGGTTTGCTTTAGCATCAAGTTTACAACTTTATGTTTCGTTCATACCCCGATCTATTCTAGACTCATGTATCAAGGCTAACCGTCTATAAAAACATAAACTTTAAGATTGAAATCATACCTTTACGTTTTTGTTTGGTCTAGGCTAGCTTGTTTATGAACTATAAATCTCGTATATGGCTCGTATAGCAAAGATCAACCAAAACTAACGTTCGCTCGATCCCGTTTAACCCCTTTCTCACTCGCGGCCGTATATATGTTGTTGTGTATATTTTTGTTTGTGTAGAGAATAAGATGGAAAGAAATGAGGATTAGGGTTTTAGGATGGTTTAAGGGGTATTTATATCCCTTAAACACCATGGACCCAAGGCCCATACCCTTTTTATCCATCTTAATTAATCCAAGTCCATGACTTTTCTTTATTTAATACTAATTAGTAATTTATCACCCGACAACTTAACACAACTTCTTTATTTAATATTAGAATATTTTAGGATGTTACAGTTAAAAGTAATTAATGAACTAGATCCATTAACCGTATTAACAGATCTTAGATCTGAATCGATAATTATTAGATCTGAGGTTTCAACATTAACTCAATGTGTTCCCATACTATGATTTAAAACTGAAGATACGCGTACCTAGTAGGGTCCAAGGGGCAGAGCCCCTGGCTGGGGTCAAGCTTGGAAAAAATTTTGGATAAGACTCGGCCCGAAACACATAAAGTTTGGACCTTTAAGCTCAAAAACGTTCGATATTATATTTAAGGTTTTCTTTGAATGAACCGTTTATGTTCACGGGTTCATTCGGTTCGCTTTAGCATCAAGTTTACAACTTTATGTTTCGTTCATACCCCGATCTATTCTAGACTCAAGTATCAAGGCTAACCGTCTATAAAAACATAAACTTTAAGATCGAAATCATACCTTTACATTTTCGTTTGGTCTAGGCTAGCATGTTTATGAACTATAAATCTCGTATATGGCTCGTATAGCAAAGATTTACCAAAACTAACGTTCTCTGGATCCAGTTTCACCCCTTTCTCACTCGCGGCCGTATATGTGTGGTGGTGTATGTTTTTGTGTGTGTAGAGAATAAGATGGAAAGAAATGAGGATTAAGGTTTTAGGATGGTTTAAGGGGTATTTATATCCCTTAAAGCCCTTGGACTCAAGGCCCATACCCTTTTAATCCATCTTAATTAATCCAAGTCCATGACTTTTCTTTATTTAATACTAATTAGTAATTTAACGCCCGACAACTTAACACAACTTTCTTTATTTAATATTAGAATATTTTTGGATGTTACAGTTAAAAGTAATTAATGAACTAGATCCATTAACAGTATTAACAGATCTTAGATCTGAATCGATAATTATTAGATCTGAGGTTTCAACATTAACTCATTGTGTTCCCAAACCATGATTTAAAACTGAAGATATGCGTACCTAGTAGGGTCCAAGGGGCAGAGCCCCTGGCCGTGGTCAAGGTTGGAAAAATTTTTGGATAAGAATCGGCCCGAAACACATAAAGTTTGGACCTTTAAGCTAAAAAACGTTCAATATTAGATTTAACGTTTTCTTTGTACGAACCGTTTATGTTCACGGGTTCATTAGGTTCGCTTTAGCATCAAGTTTACAACTTTGTGTTTCGTTCATACCCCGATCTATTCTAGACTCAAGTTTCAAGGATAACAGTCTATAAAAACATAAACTTTAAGATCGAAATCATACCTTTATGTTTTGTTTGGTCTAGGCTAGCTTGTTTATGAACTATAAATCTCGTATATGGCTCGTATAGCAAAGATCTACCAAAACTAACGTTCGCTCGATCCCGTTTCACCCCTTTCTCACTCGCGGCCGTATATGTGTGGTGGTGTATGTTTTTGTGTGTGTAGAGAATAAGATGGAAAGAAATGAGGATTAGGGTTTTATGATGCTTTAAGGGGTATTTATATCCCTTAAAGCCCATGGACCCAAGGCCCATACCCTTTTAATCCATCTTAATTAATCCAAGTCCATGACTTTTCTTTATTTAATACTAATTAGTAACTTAACGCCCGACAACTTAACACAACTTTGTTTATTTAATATTAGAATATTTTAGGATGTTACAGTTAAAAGTAATTAATGAACTAGATCCATTAACAGTATTAACAGATATTAGATCTGAATCGAAAATTATTAGATCTGAGCTTTCAACATTTACTCATTGTGTTCCCAAACCATGATTTAAAACTGAAGATATGCGTACCTAGTAGGGTCCAAGGGGCAGAGCCCCTGGCTGGGGTCAAGCTTGGAAAAATTTTTGGATATGACTGGGCACGAAACACATAAAATTTGGACCTTTAAGCTCAAAAACGTTCGATATTAGATTTAAGGTTATCTTTGAACGAACCGTTTATGTTCACGGGTTCATTAGGTCGCTTTAGCACCAAGTTTACAACTTTATGTTTCGTTCATACCCCGATCTATTCTAGACTCAAGTTTCAAGGCTAACCGTCTATAAAAACATAAACTTTATGATTGAAATCATACCTTTACGTTTTTGTTTGGTCTTGGCTAGCTTGTTTAGGAACTATAAATCTCGTATATGGCTCGTATTGAAAAGATCTACCAAAACTAACGTTCGCTCGATCCAGATTAACCCCTTTCTCACTTGCGGCCGTATATGTGTGGTGGTGTGTGTTTTTGAGTGTGTAGAGAATAAGAAGGAAAGAAACGAGGATTAGGGTTTTAGGATGGTTTAAGGGGTATTTATATCCCTTAAAGCCGATGGACCTAAGGCCCATACCCTTTTAATCCATCTTAATTAATCCATGTCCATGACTTTACTTTATTTAATACTAATTAGTAGTTTAACGCCCGACAACTTAACACAACTTTCTTTATTAAATATTAGAATATCTTAGGATGTTACAATTAAAAGTAATTAATGAACAAGATCCATTAATAGTATTAACAGATCTTAGATCTGAATCGATAATTATTAGATCTGAGGTTTCAACATTAACTCATTGTGTTCCCAAATCATGATTTAAAAATGAAGATATGCGTACCTAGCAGGGTCCAAGGGGTAGAGCCCCTGGCTAGGGTCGAGGTTGGAAAAAATTTATTTACCATAACTGTCTTAACACATTTTCCATTAGGTTTTTAATATATTTTCTAATAAGCTATTCCATTCTTCCTAACGAACTAAGTCTGACTCGCTATCCGATTCGTTACCTTAAATGTAAGCGAACATACATGTTAGGCGAACTTAACTTAAGCTAACCAAGGTTAAGCGAACTTAACATTCAGCGAACTTAACATTCGGCGAACTTAATATTCGGCGAACTTGGTGTCCGGCGAACTTGGTGTGCTGCGAACTTAGCATTGGCGAACTTATACAAGCGAACTTATAAAAGCGAACATATACACGCGAACTTATATACACGTGAACGTATTTGGCGAAGTTATCTACAGTTAGCGTCAGGTTTTTATTATAACCTAATAGACCTCTCTGTTCAACCTTTAATCCTCTTGATTTGATGTTAACCAATCCCGTGAACATTCCCATGGTCATTTTTGGATAAGACTCGGCCCGAAACACATAAAGTTTGGACCTTTATGCTCAAAAACGTTTGATATTAGATTTAAGGTTTTCTTTGAACGAACCGTTTATGTTCACGGTTTCATTAGGTTCGTTTTAGCATCAAGTTTACAACTTTATGTTTCGTTCATACCTGGTCTATTCTAGAATCAAGTATCAAGGCTAACCGTCTATAAAAACATAAACTTTAAGATCGAAATCATACCTTTACGTTTTGATTTGGTCTAGGATAGCTTGTTTATGAACTATAAATCTCGTATATGGCTCGTATATCAAAGATCTACCAAAACTAACGTTCGCTCGATCCAGATTCACCCCTTTCTCACTCGCGACCGTATATGTGTGGTGGTGTGTGTTTTCGAGTGTGTAGAGAATAAGATGGACAGAAATGAGGATTAGGGTTTTAGGATGGTTAAAGGGGTATTTATATCCATTAAAGCCCCTGGACCTAAGGCCCATACCCTTTTAATCCATCTTAATTAATCCAAGTCCATGACTTTTCTTTATTTAATACTAACTAGTAATTTAACGCCCGACAGCTTAACACAACTTTCTTTATTTAATATTAGAATATTTTAGGATCTTACAGATAAAAGTAATTAATGAACTAGATCCATTAACAGTATTAACAGATCTTAGATCTGAATCGATAATTATTAGATCTGAGGTTTCAACATTAACTCAATGTGTTCCGAAACCTTGATTTAAAACTGAAGATATGCGTACCTAGTAGGGTCCAAGGGGCAGAGCCCCTGGCTGGGGTCAAGCTTGGTAAAATTTTTGGAAAAGACTCGGCCCGAAACACATAAAGTTTGGACCTTTAAGCTCAAAAACGTTCGATATTATATTTAAGGTTTTCTTTGATCGAACCGTTTATATTCACGGATTCATTAGGTTCGCTTTAGCATCGTGTTTACAGCTTTATGTTTCGTTCATACCCCTATCTATTCTAGACTCAAGTATCAAGGCTAACCGTCTATAAAAACATAAACTTTAAGATCGAAATCATACCTTTACGTTTTTGTTTGGTCTAGGCTAGCTTGTTTATGAACTATAAATCTCGTATATGGCTTGTAGAGCAAAGATCTACCAAAACTAACGTTCGCTCGATCCCGTTTCACCCCTTTCTCACTCGCGGCCGTATATGTGTGGTGGTGTGTGTTTTTGAGTGTGTAGAGAATAAGATGGAAAGAAATGAGGATTAGGGTTTTAGGATGGTTTAAGGGGTATTTATATCCCTTAAAGCCCATGGACCTAAGGCCCATACCCTTTTAATCCATCTTAATTAATCCAAGTCCATGACTTTTCTTTATTTAATACTAATTAGTAATTTCACGCCCGACAACTTAACACAACTTTCTTTATTTAATATTAGAATATTTTAGGATGTTATAGTTAAAAGTAATTAATGAACTAGATCTTTTAACAGTATTAACAGATCTTAGATCTGAATCGATAATTATTAGATCTGAGGTTTCAACATTTACTCATTGTGTTCCCAAACCATGATTTAAAACTGAAGATATGTGTACCTATTAGGGTCCAAGGGGCAGAGCCCCTAGCTGGGGTCAAGCTTGGAAAAATTTTTGGATATGACTCGGCCCGAAACACATAAAATTTGGACCTTTAAGCTCAAAAACGTTCGATATTAGATTTAAGGTTATCTTTGAATGAACCGTTTATGTTCACGGGTTCATTAGGTTCGCTTTAGCATCAAGTTTACAACTTTATGTTTCGTTCATACCCCGATCTATTCTAGACTCAAGTTTCAAGGCTAACCGTCTATAAAAACATAAACTTTAAGATCGAAATCATACCTTTACGCTTTCGTTTGGGCTACGCTAGTTTGTTTATGAACTATAAATCTCATATATCACTCGTATAGCAAAGATCTACCAAAACTAACGTTCGCTCGATCCCGTTTCACCCCTTTCTCACTCGCGGCCGTATATATGTGGTGGTGTGTGTTTTTGAGTGTATAGAGAATAAGATGAAAAGAAATGAGGATTAGGGTTTTAGGATGGTTTAAGGGGTATTTATATCCCTTAAAGCCGATGGACCTAAGGCCATACCCTTTTAATCCATCTTAATTAATCCATGTCCATGACTTTTCTTTATTTAATACTAATTAGTAATTTAACGCCCGACAACTTAACACAACTTTCTTTATTAAATATTCGAATATCTTAGGATGTTACAATTAAAAGTAATTAATGAACTAGATCCATTAACAGTATTAACAGATCTTAGATCTGAATTCATAATTATTAGATCTGAGGTTTCAACATTAACTCATTGTGTTCCCAAATCATGATTTAAAAATGAAGATATGCGTACCTAGCAGGGTCCAAGGGGTAGAGCCCCTGGCTAGGGTCGAGGTTGGAAAAATTTTATTTACCATAACTGTCTTAACACATTTTCCATTAGGTTTTTAATATATTTTCTAATTCGCTAGCCCATTCTTCCTAACGAACTAAGTCTGACTCGCTATCCGATTCGTTACCTTAAATGTGAGCGAACATACATGTTAGGCGAACTTAACTTAAGCGAACCTAGGTTAAGCGAACTTAACATTCGGGGAACTTAACATTCGGCGAGGTTAGTGTTCGGCGAACTTGGTGTCCGGCGAACTTGGTGTGCTGCGAACTTAGCTTTGGCGAACTTATACAAACGAACTTAGAAAAGTAAACTTATACAAGGGAACTTATATACACGTGAACGTATTTGGCGAAGTTATCTACAGTTAGCGTCGGGTTTTTATTTTAACCTAATAGACCTCTCTGTTCAACCTTTAATCCTCTAGATTTGATGTTAACCAATCCCGTGAACATTCCCATGGTCATTTTTGGATAAGACTCGGCCCGAAACACATACAGTTTGGACCTTTATTCTCAAAAACGTTCGATATTAGATTTAAGGTTTTCTTTGAACGAACCGTTTATGTTCACGGTTTCATTAGGTTCGTTTTAGCATCAAGTTTACAAATTTATGTTTCCTTCATACCCGGTCTATTCTAGACTAAAGTTTCAAGGCTAACCATCTATAAAAACATAAACTTTAAGATCGATATCATACCTTTACGATTTCGTTTGGTCTAGGCTCGCTTGTTTATGAACTATAAATCTCGTATATGGCTCGTATAGCAAAGATCTACCAAAACTAACGTTGGCTCGATCCAGATTCACCCCTTTCTCACTCGCGGCCGTATATGTGTGGTGGTGTGTGCTTTTGAGTGTGTAGAGAATAAGAAGGACAGAAATGAGGATTAGGGTTTCAGGATTGTTTAAGGGGTATTTATATCCATTAAAGCCCATGGACCTAAGGCCCATACCCTTTTAATCCATCTTAATTAATCCAAGTCCATGACTTTTCTTTATTTAATACTAATTAGTAATTTAACGCCCGACAACTTAACACAACTTTCTTTATTTAATATTAGAATATTTTATGATGTTACAGTTAGAAGTAATTAATGAACAAGGTCCATTTACAGTATTAACAGATCTTAGATCGGAATCGATAATTATTAGATCTGAGGTTTTAACATTAACTCATTGTGCTCCCAAACCATTATTTAAAACTGAAGATATGCGTACATAGTAGGGTCCAAGGGGCAGAGCCCCTGGCTAGGGTCAAGCTTGCAAAATTTTATGGATAAGACTCGGCCCGAAACACATAAAGTTTGGACCTTTACTCTAAAAAACGTTCGATATTAGATTTAAGGTTTTCTTTGAACGAACCGTTTATGTTCACGGTTTCATTAGGTTCGTTTTAGCATCAAGTTTACAAATTTATGTTTCCTTCATACCCGGTCTATTCTAGACTCAAGTTTCAAGGCTAACAGTCTATAAAAACATAAACTTTAAGATCGAAATCATACCTTTACGTTTTCGTTTGGTCTAGGCTAGTTTGTTTATGAACTATAAATCTTGTATATGGCTCGTAGAGCAAAGATATACCAAAACTAACGTTCGCTCGATCCAGATTCACCCCTTTCTCACTCGGGGCCGTATATGTGTGGTGGTGTGTGCTTGAGTGTGTAGAGAATAAGATGGACAGAAATGAGGATTAGGGTTTTTGGATGGTTAAAGGGGTATTTATATCCATTAAAGCCCATGGACCTAAGGCCCATACCCTTTTAATCCATCTTAATTAATCCAAGTCCATGACTTTTCTTTATTTAATACTAATTAGTAATTTAACGCCCGACAGCTTAACACAACTTTCTTTATTTAATATTAGAATATTTTAGGATGTTACAGATAAAAGTAATTAATGAACTAGATCCATTAATAGTATTAACAGATCTTAGATCTGAATCGATAATTATTAGATCTGAGGTTTCAACATTAACTCATTGTGTTCCGAAACCTTGATTTAAAACTGAAGATATGCGTACCTAGTAGGGTCCAAGGGGCAGAGCCCCTGACTGGGGTCAAGCTTGGAAAAATTTTTGGAAAAGACTCGGCCCGAAACACATAAAGTTTGGACCTTTAAGCTCAAAAACGTTCGATATTATATTTAAGGTTTTCTTTGATCGAACCGTTTATATTCACGGATTCATTAGGTTCGCTTTAGCATCAAGTTTACAACTTTATGTTTCGTTCATACCCCGATCTATTCTAGACTCAAGTATCAAGGCTAACCGTCTATAAAAACATAAACTTTAAGATCGAAATCATACCTTTACATTTTTGTTTGGTCTAGGCTAGCTTGTTTATGAACTATAAATCTCGTATATGGCTCGTAGAGCAAAGATCTACCAAAACTAACGTTCGCTCGATCCCGTTTCACCACTTTCTCACTCGCGGCCGTATATGTGTGGTGGTGTGTGTTTTTGAGTGTGTAGAGAATAAGATGGAAAGAAATGAGGATTAGGGTTTTAGGATGGTTTAAGGGGTATTTATATCCCTTAAAGCCCATGGACCTAAGGCCCATACCCTTTTAATCCATCTTAATTAATCCAAGTCCATGACTTTTCTTTATTTAATACTAATTAGTAATTTAACGCCCGACAACTTAACACAACTTTCTTTATTTAATATTAGAATATTTTAGGATGTTATAGTTAAAAGTAATTAATGAACTAGATCCATTAACAGTATTAACAGATCTTAGATCTGAATCGATAATTATTAGATCTGAGGTTTCAACATTTACTCATTGTGTTCCCAAACCATGATTTAAAACTGAAGATATGCGTACCTATTAGGGTCCAAGGGGCAGAGCCCCTGGCTGGGGTCAAGCTTGGAAAAATTTTTGGATATGACTCGGCCCGAAACACATAAAATTTGGACCTTTAAGCTCAAAAACCTTCGAAATTAGATTTAAGGTTATCTTTGAATGAACCTTTTATGTTCATGGGTTCATTAGGTTCGCTTTAGCATCAATTTTACAACTCTATGTTTCGTTCATACCCCGATCTATTCTAGACTCAAGTTTCAAAGCTAACCGTCTATAAAAACATAAACTTTAAGATCGAAATCATACCTTTACGTTTTCGTTTGGTCTAGGCTAGTTTGTTTATGAACTATAAATCTCTTATATCACACGTATAGCAAAGATCTACCAAAACTAACGTTCGCTCGATCCCGTTTCACCCATTTCTCACTCGCGGCCGTATATATGTGGTGGTGTGTGTTTTTGAGTGTATAGAGAATAAGATGAAAAGAAATGAGGATTAGGGTTTTAGGATGGTTTAAGGGGTATTTATATCCCTTAAAGCCGATGGACCTAAGGCCATACCCTTTTAATCCATCTTAATTAATCCAAGTCCATGACTTTTCTTTATTTAATACTAATTAGTAATTTAACGCCCGACAACTTAACACAACTTTCTTTATTAAATATTCGAATATCTTAGGATGTTACAATTAAAAGTAATTAATGAACTAGATCCATTAACAGTATTAACAGATCTTAGATCTGAATTCATAATTATTAGATCTGAGGTTTCAACATTAACTCATTGTGTTCCCAAATCATGATTTAAAAATGAAGATATGCGTACCTAGCAGGGTCCAAGGGGTAGAGCCCCTGGCTAGGGTCGAGGTTGGAAAAATTTTATTTACCATAACTGTCTTAACACATTTTCCATTAGGTTTTTAATATATTTTCTAATTCGCTAGCCCATTCTTCCTAACGAACTAAGTCTGACTCGCTATCCGATTCGTTACCTTAATGTGAGCGAACATACATGTTAGGCGAACTTAACTTAAGCGAACCTAGGTTAAGCGAACTTAACATTCAGCGAACTTAACATTCGGCGAACTTAACATTCGGCGAGGTTAGTGTTCGGCGAACTTGGTGTCCGGCGAACTTGGTGTGCTGCGAACTTAGCTTTGGCGAACTTATACAACCGAACTTAGAAAAGTAAACTTATACAAGCGAACTTATATACACGTGAACGTATTTGGCGAAGTAATCTACAGTTAGCGTCGGGTTTTATTTTAACCTAATAGACCTCTCTGTTCAACCTTTAATCCTCTAGATTTGATGTTAACCAATCCCGTGAACATTCCCATGGTCATTTTTGGATAAGACTCGGCCCGAAACACATAAAGTTTGGACCTTTATTCTCAAAAACGTTCGATATTAGATTTAAGGTTTTCTTTGAACGAACCGTTTATGTTCACGGTTTCATTAGGTTCGTTTTAGCATCAAGTTTACAAATTTATGTTTCCTTCATACCCAGTCTATTCTAGACTCAAGTTTCAAGGCTAACCGTCTATAAAAACATAAACTTTAAGATCGTAATCATACCTTTACGTTTTCGTTTGGTCTAGGCTCGCTTGTTTATGAACTATAAATCTCGTATATGGCTCGTATAGCAAAGATCTACCAAAACTAACGTTGGCTCGATCCAGATTCACCCCTTTCTCACTCGCGGCCGTATATGTGTGGTGGTGTGTGCTTTTGAGTGTGTAGAGAATAAGATGGACAGAAATGAGGATTAGGGTTTCAGGATGGTTTAAGGGGTATTTATATCCATTAAAGCCCATGGACCTAAGGCCCATACCCTTTTAATCCATCTTAATTAATCCAAGTCCATGACTTTTCTTTATTTAATACTAATTAGTAATTTAACGCCCGACAACTTAACACAACTCTCTTTATTTAATATTAGAATATTTTAGGATGTTACAGTTAAAAGTAATTAATGAACAAGATCCATTAACAGTATTAACAGATCTTAGATCTGAATCGATAATTATTAGATCTGAGGTTTTAACATTAATTCATTGTGCTCCCAAACCATGATTTAAAACTGAAGATATGCGTACATAGTAGGGTCCAAGGGGCAGAGCCCCTGGCTAGGGTCAAGCTTGCAAAATTTTATGGATAAGACTCGGCCCGAAACATATAAAGTTTGGACCTTTATTCTCAAAAACGTTCGATATTAGATTTAAGGTTTTCTTTGAACGAACCGTTTATGTTCACGGTTTCATTAGGTTCGTTTTAGCATCAAGTTTACAAATTTATGTTTCCTTCATACCCGGTCTATTCTAGACTCAAGTTTCAAGGCTAACCGTCTATAAAAACATAAACTTTAAGATCGAAATCATACCTTTACGTTTTCGTTTGGTCTAGGCTAGTTTGTTTATGAACTATAAATCTCGTATATGGCTCGTAGAGCAAAGATCTACCAAAACTAACGTTCGCTCGATCCCGTTTCACCCCTTTCTCACTCGCGGCCGTATATGTGTGGTGGTGTGTGTTTTTGAGTGTGTAGAGAATAAGATGGAAAGAAATGAGGATTAGGGTTTTAGGATGGTTGAAGGGGTATTTATATCCCTTAAAGCCCATGGACCAAAGGCCCATACCCTTTTAATACATCTTAATTAATCCAAGTCCATGACTTTTCTTTATTTAATACTAATTAGTAATTTAACGCCCGACAACTTAACACAACTTTCTTTGTTTAATATTAGATTATCTTAGGATGTTATAGTTAAAAGTAATTAATGAACTAGATCCATTAACAGTATTAACAGATCTTAGATCTGAATCGATAATTATTAGATCTGAGGTTTCAACATTTACTCATTGTGTTCCCAAACCATGATTTAAAACTGAAGATATGCGTACCTAGTAGGGTCCAAGGGGTAGAGCCCCTGGCTGGGGTCAAGCTTGGAAAAATTTTTGGATATGACTCGGCCCGAAACACATAAAATTTTAACCTTTAAGCTCAAAAACGTTCGATATTAGATTTAAGGTTATCTTTGAATGAACTGTTTATGTTCACGGGTTCATTAGGTTCGCTTTAGCATCAAGTTTACAACTTTATGTTTCATTCATACCCCGAACTATTCTAGACTCAAGTTTCAAGGCTAACCGTCTATAAAAACATAAACTTTAAGATCGAAATCATATCTTTACGTTTTCGTTTGGTCTAGGCTAGTTTGTTTATGAACTATAAATCTCATATATCACTCGTATAGCAAAGATCTACCAAAACTAACGTTCGCTCGATCCCGTTTTACCCCTTTCTCACTCGCGGCCGTATATGTGTGGTGGTGTGTGTTTTTGAGTGTGTAGAGAATAAGATGAAAAGAAATGAGGATTAGGGTTTTAGGATGGTTTAAGGGGTATTTATATCCCTTAAAGCCGATGGACCTAAGGCCCATACCCTTTTAATCCATCTTAATTAATCCATGTCCATGACTTTTCTTTATTTAATACTAATTAGTAATTTAACGCCCGACAATTTAACACAACTTTCTTTATTAAATATTAGAATATCTTAGGATGTTACAATTAAAAGTAATTAATGAACTAGATCCATTAACAGTATTAACAGATGTTAGATCTGAATCGATAATTATTAGATCTGAGGTTTCAACATTAACTCATTGTGTTCCCAAATCATGATTTAAAAATGAAGATATGCGTACCTAGTAGGGTCCAAGGGGTAGAGCCCCTGGCTAGGGTCGAGGTTGGAAAAATTTTATTTACAATAACTGTCTTAACACATTTTCCATTAGGTTTTTAATATATTTTCTAATTCGCTAGCCCATTCTTCCTAACGAAATAAGTCTGACTCGCTATCCGATTCGTTACCTTAAATGTAAGCGAACATACATGTTAGGCGAACTTAACTTAAGCGAACCTAGGTTAAGCGAACTTAACATTCAGCGAACTTAACATTCGGCGAGGTTAGTGTTCGGCGAACTTGGTGTCCGGCGAACTTGGTGTGCTGCGAACTTAGCTTTGGCGAACTTATACAAACGAACTTAGAAAAGTAATCTTATACAAGCGAACTTATATACACGTGAACGTATTTGGCGAAGTTATCTACAGTTAGCGTCGGGTTTTTATTTTAACCTAATAGACCTCTCTGTTCAACCTTTAATCCTCTAGATTTGATGTTAACCAATCCCGTGAACATTCCCATGGTCATTTTTGGATAAGACTCGGCCCGAAACACATAAAGTTTGGACCTTTATACTAAAAAACGTTCGATATTAGATTTAAGGTTTTCTTTGAACGAACCGTTTATGTTCACAGTTTCATTAGGTTCGTTTTAGCATCAAGTTTACAAATTTATGTTTCCTTCATACCCGGTCTATTCTAGACTCAAGTTTCAAGGCTAACCGTCTATAAAAATATAAACTTTAAGATCGAAATCATACCTTTACGTTTTCGTTTGGTCTAGGCTCGCTTGTTTATGAACTATAAATCTCGTATATGGCTCGTATAGCCAAGATCTACCAAAACTAACTTTGGCTCGATCCAGATTCACCCCTCTCTCACTCGCGGCCGTATATGTGTGGTGGTGTGTGCTTTTGAGTGTGTAGAGAATAAGATGGACAGAAATGAGGATTAGGGTTTCAGGATGGTTTAAGGGGTATTTATATCCATTAAAGCCCATGGACCTAAGGCCCATACCCTTTTAATCCATCTTAATTAATCCAAGTCCATGACTTTTCTTTATTTAATACTAATTTGTAATATAACGCCCGACAACTTAACACAACTTTCTTTATTTAATATTAGAATATTTTAGGATGTTACAGTTAAAAGTAATTAATGAACTAGATCCATTAACAGTATTAACAGATCTTAGATCTGAATCGATAATTATTAGATCTGAGGTTTTAACATTAAATCATTGTGCTCCCAAACCATGATTTAAAACTGAAGATATGCGTACCTAGTAGCGTCCAAGGGGCAGAGCCCCTGGCTATGGTCAAGCTTGGAAAATTTTTTGGATAAGACTCGGCCCGAAACACATAAAGTTTGAACCTTTATTCTCAAAAACGTTCGATATTAGATTTAAGGTTTTCTTTGAACGAACCGTTTATGTTCACGGTTTCATTAGGTTCGCTTTAGCATCATGTTTACAACTTTATGTTTCGTTCATAAGCCGATCTATTCTAGACTCAGGTTTCAAGGCTAACCGTCTATAAAACATAAACTTTAAGATCGAAATCATACCTTTACGTTTTTGTTTGGTCTAGGCTAGTTTGTTTATGAACTATAAATCTCATATACCACTCGTATAGCAAAGATCTACCAAAACTAACGTTCGCTCGATCCCGTTTCACCCCTTTCTCACTCGCGGCCGTATATGTGTGGTGGTGTGTGTTTTTGAGTTTGTAGAGAATAAGATGAAAAGAAATGAGGATTAGGGTTTTAGGATGGTTTAAGGGGTATTTATATCCCTTAAAGCCGATGGACCTAAGGCCCATACCCTACTAATCCATCTTAATTAATCCATGTTCATGACTTTTCTTTATTTAATACTAATTAGTAATTTAACGCCCGACAACTTAACACAACTTTCTTTATTAAATATTCGAATACCTTAGGATGTTACAATTAAAAGTAACTAATGAACTAGATCCATTAACAGTATTAACAGATCTTAGATCTGAATCGATAATTATTAGATCTGAGGTATCAACATTAACTCATTGTGTTCACAAATCATGATTTAAAAATGAAGATATGCGTACCTAGCAGGGTCCAAGGGGTAGAGCCCCTGGCTAGGGTCGAGATTGGAAAAAATTTATTTACAATAACTGACTTAACACATTTTCCATTAGGTTTTTAATATATTTTCTAATTCGCTAGCCCATTCTTCCTAACGAACTAAGTCTGACTCGCTATCCGATTTGTTACCTTAAATGTAAGCGAACATACATGTTAGGCGAACTTAACTTAAGCGAACCTAGGTTAAGCGAACTTAACATTCAGCGAACTTAACATTCGGCGAACTTAACATTCGGCGAGGTTAGTGTTCGGCGAACTTGGTGTCCGGCGAACTTGGTGTGCTGCGAACTTAGCTTTGGCGAACTTATACAAACGAACTTAGAAAAGTAATCTTATACAAGCGAACTTATATACACGTGAACGTATTTGGCGAAGTTATCTACAGTTAGCGTCGGGTTTTTATTTTAACCTAATAGACCTCTCTGTTCAACCTTTAATCCTCTAGATTTGATGTTAACCAATCCCGTGAACATTCCCATGGTCATTTTTGGATAAGACTCGGCCCGAAACACATAAAGTTTGGACCTTTATACTAAAAAACGTTCGATATTAGATTTAAGGTTTTCTTTGAACGAACCGTTTATGTTCACAGTTTCATTAGGTTCGTTTTAGCATCAAGTTTACAAATTTATGTTTCCTTCATACCCGGTCTATTCTAGACTCAAGTTTCAAGGCTAACCGTCTATAAAAATATAAACTTTAAGATCGAAATCATACCTTTACGTTTTCGTTTGGTCTAGGCTCGCTTGTTTATGAACTATAAATCTCGTATATGGCTCGTATAGCCAAGATCTACCAAAACTAACTTTGGCTCGATCCAGATTCACCCCTCTCTCACTCGCGGCCGTATATGTGTGGTGGTGTGTGCTTTTGAGTGTGTAGAGAATAAGATGGACAGAAATGAGGATTAGGGTTTCAGGATGGTTTAAGGGGTATTTATATCCATTAAAGCCCATGGACCTAAGGCCCATACCCTTTTAATCCATCTTAATTAATCCAAGTCCATGACTTTTCTTTATTTAATACTAATTTGTAATATAACGCCCGACAACTTAACACAACTTTCTTTATTTAATATTAGAATATTTTAGGATGTTACAGTTAAAAGTAATTAATGAACTAGATCCATTAACAGTATTAACAGATCTTAGATCTGAATCGATAATTATTAGATCTGAGGTTTTAACATTAACTCATTGTGCTCCCAAACCATGATTTAAAACTGAAGATATGCGTACCTAGTAGCGTCCAAGGGGCAGAGCCCCTGGCTATGGTCAAGCTTGGAAAATTTTTTGGATAAGACTCGGCCCGAAACACATAAAGTTTGAACCTTTATTCTCAAAAACGTTCGATATTAGATTTAAGGTTTTCTTTGAACGAACCGTTTATGTTCACGGTTTCATTAGGTTCGCTTTAGCATCATGTTTACAACTTTATGTTTCGTTCATAAGCCGATCTATTCTAGACTCAGGTTTCAAGGCTAACCGTCTATAAAACATAAACTTTAAGATCGAAATCATACCTTTACGTTTTTGTTTGGTCTAGGCTAGTTTGTTTATGAACTATAAATCTCATATACCACTCGTATAGCAAAGATCTACCAAAACTAACGTTCGCTCGATCCCGTTTCACCCCTTTCTCACTCGCGGCCGTATATGTGTGGTGGTGTGTGTTTTTGAGTTTGTAGAGAATAAGATGAAAAGAAATGAGGATTAGGGTTTTAGGATGGTTTAAGGGGTATTTATATCCCTTAAAGCCGATGGACCTAAGGCCCATACCCTACTAATCCATCTTAATTAATCCATGTTCATGACTTTTCTTTATTTAATACTAATTGTAACGCCCTGAAATTCGATTGGTAAACTAGGATCGTGAAATCATCGGAAACTATAGACTTTGGGATTCTGGACGATAAGTTCGGAACCCATATCATTGGAAAAAAAAAAAAAAAAAAAAAATCTGCTTTTATCATTTAAAATGTTTATTTTATAAAACGACATTTACGCCTGAAAAATATTAATTTTTATGCTTTCGAAAAATTTAATATTCTTATTTAAAAAGATTTCAAATAATTATTCGGAAAATGGTTTTATAAAAGTTTTGCTGAAAAGGTTTTAGTTTGTTTAAAAACTTATGAACTCGACTAGTCTTGACCCGTCGGTAGCCTAAACCCGAACCCGAGTCACCCGAGTATTTAAGCGGAAAATCAAGTATTCTTACACCATCTCTTTCATTTCCACCAACACTTCCCACCCAAACACTCTCATTCTAGAGAGAGAAACTAGAGAGAGAAAGTCTTCAAACTTCAAATCCGAGTCCACAAATCTGTTTGTTGTTGTTCTTGGTAAGATCTTCTTGAAAATCATCCATTTTCATAACCATTTTCGGCCTCAAATCGAGCAAAAACACCCATTTTCGTTTCTTGAGTTTTCGGGTCAAAAACCGTCTTGTTTTGGTGTCAAAATGCAGGCTTTTGTGTTTAAAATCACTGGGAATCGATAGTCCCTTCAATCCCGAGCATTTCCATGTCAAAAACTTCGATTTTGGGTCAAAAATCTGGAAAATCTGAAAAACCCGTAGGTTTCTCCGTCGCCCAGCTTGAAGGAGTCGAATCAGACTCATTCGATCGAATCAGTCGATCGAATCAGCCCATTCGATCGAACCAGTCGATCGAACCAGTCCGGTCGACCGAATAGGAAAGCAACCGAATGGTCTCCAACTCATTCGACCGAATGAGTTTCGTATTCGATCGAACGAGTGTCTATTCGATCGAACAAGTTCCATGTTCGACCGAACGAGTTTTCCCAACTGGTTCGACCAAATGTGTTTCTAGTTCGATCGAATGTGTGTCTATTCGATCGAATGTGTGTCTATTCGATCGAATGTGTGTCTATTCGATCGAACAAGTTCCTATTCGATCGAACGTGTTCCTATTCGATCGAACGTGTTCCTATTCGATCGAATCAAGCCAGAACCAAGCTGTTTTCGTCTTTAAAACCCAGTTTTTGCTCGAGGTCACGTAAGCTCGTTTTCTTAGACTTATAGCACGTTGTTAACCTTATATATATGTCCAACTCTAGGCTAAGGAGATCTATTGTAGCACCATCCTAACCCAAGATCAAGGTGAGTTCATAGCCCCTATTTAAGCTTTTCAAAACTATGGGGTGGAAACATGGTAACTTTACACGTTTGGATAAAATCATTTATGCAAACATTCTTTAAACTATAAACATTTGGATTAAACATGGTAACTTTACACGTTTGGATAAAATCATTTATGCAAACATTCTTTAAACTATAAACATTTGGATTTCTACACACGTGCGGAAATCCACGAGCTTCTTGGTAATCTATAAACTTTGGAAATCTATGAACATGGGGAAAACCCATTAACTCATGGAGATCTAAGAACATTGGAAATCAATGAGTATGGGAAATTCTGTGAACATTGACATCATGGGAACGGGAATCAAATTCATATCATCATAGTCATTGTGTCAGCATGGAAATCTAGAGATCAAAACATCATGAGTTGAATTGGACGCGAGAGTCTATTCTACTCTCGGTAGAACTCACGACCATGAGTGGCATTCTATTCTCGGTGGCACTCGTAACTCATGGGATTTCATACTAGTCTCGGTGAAATCCATAACTCTTGAGGACCTATACTATTCTCGGTAGGGACCAAGGGAACCCAGGATTCTTTGGGGTGTCTATCCTACTCTCGGTAGAACCTAGCTGAGTCCTGGATGGCAAGAACGAGGTAGTCTTGGTTTAAGTCTTGCGTGAGTTCAATCAAGTCTTGTGTGATCATTGGGTTTCATCATCATTCATCATCATCATCATTTGTTCACCATCATCTTGGATACTAGTAAACAATGGGATTTTGGTGTTGGTTTATCTAGTAAACTTAGCATGCTCAAATCTATATGTCCTTGTTTATGCTTAACTGTTATGTGCTACATGTACCGTTGGGAGACCGCAAATCTTTGAGTAATCTTATCACATACGACTCTAATGGGAGATTGATAAGCCCGTTGAGAGCCCAGGAGAACATTTCATGTTTGACTTACTACAAAAACCTATGTGGGAAAACCAAGAGATCTTTTCTTACAAACCATTTTAAAAACTGGGAATTATACCCAAACATAGTAGTATAAGTTGTAGGAGTGGTGGGTTAGCCGCAGGTACACCCTATATATAAACCCCTACAACCTATACTAGTATGTTTGTGTATAAAACTCTTTTCTTTAAACCTATGAATTCACTCATCTACTTTATGTAGTTGACAGTTTGTTACATGTTTTCAGGAAATAATGCAGCGAGAAATCCCTAGCAAGTTTAGAGGCCTTAGAAAGATGAAGGCTAGACTAGGAGTTGTTGAAAACTTGATATTTTGTATTAAAACAATTTGTTTCATGTTACCTGGTTGATGTAATATTTGACATTTTGGTTATGTTTATGCATTTAGACTTTTATACTATTGTGCTCAACAATCACGACTTAGTCGCCGCACCTCGATTTTTCCGCCATCACGATCGGGGTGTGACAGTAATCGAGTTAGTTCCCGGTGCAACCCCCGTGGCAAAATCTCCGTATCGTTTGGCTCCGTCTGAAATGCAGGAATTATCGAGCCAGCTGCAGGAACTACTGGACAAGGGTTTTATTCGCCCTAGTTCGTCTCCATGGGGAGCTCCAGTCCTCTTCGTCAAGAAGAAGGACGGATCTTTCCGGATGTGCATAGACTATCGTGAGCTTAACAAACTCACAGTCAAGAATCGGTATCCATTACCGAGGATTGACGATCTTTTCGACCAGCTGCAAGGAGCCACCTACTTTTCCAAGATCGACCTACGCTCAGGTTATCACCAAGTGCGTGTCATGGAGGACGACATCGCGAAAACCGCTTTCAGAACTCGATATGGACACTACGAGTTCCTAGTCATGCCTTTTGGTTTGACGAATGCCCCTGCAGTGTTCATGGATCTCATGAATCGCATTTGTCGTCCATACCTGGACCAGTTTGTTATCGTCTTCATTGACGATATTCTCGTTTATTCCCGCTCTAAAGCCGACCATGAGCTTCATCTCAGGCTTACCTTGGATCTGCTGAGGAAAGAGCAACTCTACGCCAAATTCTCCAAATGCGAATTCTGGCTAAGGGAAGTTCAATTCTTAGGTCACATCATTAACAAGGAAGGCATTCATGTCGACCCTGCCAAGATTGAAGCCATAAAAAAATGGGGAGCGCCTACAACGCCAACCGAAATTCGTTCATTTCTTGGTTTGGCTGGGTACTACCGTCGATTCATCTCGAACTTTTCAAAGATCGCGTTGCCCCTCACAATGTTAACTCAAAAAGGGGAACCATTCATTTGGAACCAAGAGCAAGAAGAGGCTTTCCAAACATTGAAACATAAACTCTGCCATGCACCAATCCTGTCGCTTCCTGAGGGTAACGATGATTTTGTTGTTTATTGCGACGCCTCGAGCCAAGGTCTAGGCTGCGTCTTAATGCAACGCGGTAAGGTCGTCGCTTACGCCTCGCGTCAACTCAAGAGTCATGAGAGGAATTATGTCACTCACGACTTGGAATTGGGTGCTGTGGTCTTTGCCTTAAAAATATGGAGACACTACCTATACGGTACGAAATGTGTCATCTTCACCGACCACAAGAGCCTACAACACATCCTCAACCAAAGGGAGCTAAATATGCGACAACGTCGATGGGTTGAACTCCTAAGTGACTATGACTGCGAAATCCGCTACCACCCTGGAAAGGCTAACGTAGTGGCTGACGCGTTAAGTCGCAAGGAAAGGACCCAGTTGCATGCGATCCGTATTCAGTCCAATCTTCCCTCCTTGGTTCTTGAAGCTCAAAAGCAAGCGATTGCTGGTGGTGATCTCAAAAATATGCTATCTTGCGGTGCCGAACGGAAGTTTGAAACCAAGTCTGATGGTATACTTTACTACTTAAATCGCATGTGGATTCCAAACTCTGAACCACTTCGAGAACTTATCCTGAACGAAGCGCACAAATCCAGATACTCTATTCACCCGGGCAGTGATAAAATGTATCAGAATCTCAAGTCTCATTTCTGGTGGCCGGGTATGAAGAAAGACATAGCTTTATACGTCGGTAAGTGTCTAACATGCTCGCGGATCAAGACTGAACATCAGAGACCATCTGGCCTGTTACAAAAACCGATCATACCGCAGTGGAAGTGGGACGAAGTCGCTATGGACTTCATTACCAAACTCCCGCGGACACCCAGCGGTTATGACACGATTTGGGTTATCGTGGATTACTTGACCAAGTCTGCCCACTTTCTCCCTGTCCGCGAGGACTACACTACGGAGAAGCTGGCGCGGATTTACATTCGTGAGATCGTAACCCGTCACGGTGTGCCTAAGGGCATCACGTCTGACCGTGACCCCTCTTTTGCGTCAAGGTTCTGGAAGTCATTTCAGAAAGCCTTTGGGACAAGTGTGAAACTTAGCTCTGCCTATCATCCTGAAACGGACGGACAGAGCGAAAGGACCATACAAACCCTGGAGGATATGCTCAGAGCCTGTATCCTTGAATTTGGTAGTAGCTGGGAGACTCACCTTCCTCTTGCAGAGTTCTCATACAATAACAGCTATCATGCTACCATCAAATGCGCGCCATTCGAAGCACTCTATGGCAGGAAATGTCGTTCTCCACTGTGTTGGTCCGAGACCGGAGATTCTCAAATCCTCGGCCCGGAACTGATACAGGAAACCACTGACAGTATCGCCATCATTCAGCAAAGACTTAAGGACGCCCGCTGTCGACACAAGTATTACGCTGACAAACGCCGCAAACCTCTGGAGTTCCAAATAGGCGATCACGTAATGCTCAAAGTTTCCCCCTGGAAGGGCATTGTTCGCTTCGGGAAAAAGGGAAAGTTTGCTCCAAGGTACGTAGGACCTTTCAAGATCATCGAAAAGGTCGGACCTGTAGCCTATCGCTTGGAATTGCCTCCAGAACTCAGCCGCGTTCACAACGTTTTTCATGTGTCGCAACTCAAAAAGTGCCTCGTTGACGAGACCGCTCAAATCCCGATCGACACGGTTCACATCGACGACAAACTATACTTTGTTGAGGAACCTGTCGAGATCCTAGATCGAGAAGTCAAAAAGACTAAGCGAAGCCGGATACCTATAGTCAAGGTACGTTGGAACAACCATCGTGGACCCGAGCTCACATGGGAACGAGAGGATAAGATGAAGGAGAAATACCCTCATCTGTTCGCATAGTCATCATCTTTGTAATTCTAGAAATCTTGGAGTCTATGTAATCGTAATCATGTAATCAGGGACCAATATCAATCAATGAAGTATCATGTTGTTCCTATTTGCTTATAAATATTCTCTTATTTGCATAACACCAAGTTTGGCTACCCATGACTCGTGCTGGAAAACACAAGTTGTGCATACTTAATCATGTAAACATTGGGGTAAACTATGTATCATTGAGCCAGAATTTGTCATCATTCTAACATTCATGAAGCATGGTTGTGTGTGTGTGTGTGGTGTCGTGTCGATTTTTCTAGCTTCACACAATGGAGTTTATACATTGATACAAGGTGAACTCGTAATTATAGTCCGGAATATAATAACATCAAGTTCACAGGTGTATACGTGTATAAACAATATGCTATTGTGTAACTATGAGTCGTGAACTCAAGCTTCGTGTAGGGAATTAATCAATGAATGTTGAAGGAGTGGTGGGTTAGCCGCTGGTACACCCTATATATAAACCCCTTCGGCACAAGTTGATTATGTCTGAAGCGAGACTTGGAATTAGGGACTCATAGTTAGCGTGGCAGCTGTGAGGCGTTAAATTCAAGAGTTATTGAGGGAATTATTCATTGGAGATTGAAGGAGTGGTGGGTTAGCCGCTGGTACACCCTATATATAAACCCCTTCAATCCGAAATGAATATGTCTGATGTAAAGCTTGAAGGTGATGCCTTGTAGTGGAAAATAGTGTGTCGTCCTGTGTGTCATTGAACTAATAGGAGTCGAAAGAAACACCCAAGTGGAGTTGAGGGAGTGGTGGGTTAGCCGCTGGTACACCCTATATATAAACCCCTTCAACTTGATTTGGGTGGTATCCAAGACGAATATTAGGGGTAGTGGCGCATAGTGGTCATCATGGGATCATTTAATCTAAAACATCATTGCATCAACTATACTAAATTCTAAATTTCGGGACGAAATTCCTCTAAATTGGGGAGGATGTAACGCCCTGAAATTCGATTGGTAAACTAGGATCGTGAAATCATCGGAAACTATAGACTTTGGGATTCTGGACGATAAGTTCGGAACCCATATCATTGGAAAAAAAAAAAAAAAAAAAAAAAATCTGCTTTTATCATTTAAAATGTTTATTTTATAAAACGACATTTACGCCTGAAAAATATTAATTTTTATGCTTTCGAAAAATTTAATATTCTTATTTAAAAAGATTTCAAATAATTATTCGGAAAATGGTTTTATAAAAGTTTTGCTGAAAAGGTTTTAGTTTGTTTAAAAACTTATGAACTCGACTAGTCTTGACCCGTCGGTAGCCTAAACCCGAACCCGAGTCACCCGAGTATTTAAGCGGAAAATCAAGTATTCTTACACCATCTCTTTCATTTCCACCAACACTTCCCACCCAAACACTCTCATTCTAGAGAGAGAAACTAGAGAGAGAAAGTCTTCAAACTTCAAATCCGAGTCCACAAATCTGTTTGTTGTTGTTCTTGGTAAGATCTTCTTGAAAATCATCCATTTTCATAACCATTTTCGGCCTCAAATCGAGCAAAAACACCCATTTTCGTTTCTTGAGTTTTCGGGTCAAAAACCGTCTTGTTTTGGTGTCAAAATGCAGGCTTTTGTGTTTAAAATCACTGGGAATCGATAGTCCCTTCAATCCCGAGCATTTCCATGTCAAAAACTTCGATTTTGGGTCAAAAATCTGGAAAATCTGAAAAACCCGTAGGTTTCTCCGTCGCCCAGCTTGAAGGAGTCGAATCAGACTCATTCGATCGAATCAGTCGATCGAATCAGCCCATTCGATCGAACCAGTCGATCGAACCAGTCCGGTCGACCGAATAGGAAAGCAACCGAATGGTCTCCAACTCATTCGACCGAATGAGTTTCGTATTCGATCGAACGAGTGTCTATTCGATCGAACAAGTTCCATGTTCGACCGAACGAGTTTTCCCAACTGGTTCGACCAAATGTGTTTCTAGTTCGATCGAATGTGTGTCTATTCGATCGAATGTGTGTCTATTCGATCGAATGTGTGTCTATTCGATCGAACAAGTTCCTATTCGATCGAACGTGTTCCTATTCGATCGAACGTGTTCCTATTCGATCGAATCAAGCCAGAACCAAGCTGTTTTCGTCTTTAAAACCCAGTTTTTGCTCGAGGTCACGTAAGCTCGTTTTCTTAGACTTATAGCACGTTGTTAACCTTATATATATGTCCAACTCTAGGCTAAGGAGATCTATTGTAGCACCATCCTAACCCAA